>NC_090648.1:404560189-404815189 GCF_040937935.1 Hyperolius riggenbachi | reverse complement strand
TATAGAAATAGAAGAAGAAGAAGAAGAAGAAGAAGAAGAAGAAGAAGAACAAGAAGAAGAAGAAGAAGAACAAGAAGAAGAAGAAGATATAGAAGAAGAAGAAGAAGATATAGAAGAAGAAGAAGAAGATATAGAAGAAGAAGAAGAAGATATAGAAGAAGAAGAAGAAGAAGAAGAAGATATAAAAGAAGAAGAAGAAGAAGAAGAAGAAGAAGAAGAAGAAGAAGAAGAAGAAGAAGAAGATGAAGAAGAAGAAGAAGAAGAAGAAGAAGATATAGAAGAAGAAGAAGATATAGAAGAAGATATAGAAAAAGAAGAAGAAGATATAGAAAAAGAAGAAGATATTGAAGAAGAAGAAGATATAGAAAAAGAAGAAGATATTGAAGAAGAAGAAGATATAGAAGAAGAAGAAGATATAGAAGAAGAAGATGAAGACGACGTAAATGAAGACGTCCAACAACCATTTTGGACACACCTTCTCATGCCAACACTTTTCGTGAAGTTAATTTACTATTTTTAATACCTTTTTTTATAACTACTACATCACCACATAATCACTTGATGTTTTTCTTCATAAAAAAGGTGGTTTCATGCATCATTGACCTCCAATACAAGTTTTACAAGCTATTTAAGGCCAGCTCGAATATTTTACTCGAATACAGACTCGGATAGTGACGTCGGATATCCGAGGTCGAATCTGATATTCGATTAACTCGAATATTAAACTTTGAGTGAATTCGGATAGTTTACTATCCGAATTCGACCAAACTCGAATAGGATAATTAGGTATCCAAGCAACACTACTGGTAATGGCTGCAATGTTCCAACAGGTGCCTGATGGGATGGTTTGCTCCTAGCACACACTGAACAATCTCTTACAAACTCCTTACAGTCTGTTGCCAATGACGGCCACCAAGCACATCTAGCAAGCAGATCCTGAGTTCTGGTGGCCCCAGGATGCCCAGCATTCTTGTGGGAATGAAACAGCTGTAACAGTTGTAGGCGAAAAGGCAATGGTACAAGCAGGACCCCCTCAGGCTTCCCCTTTGGAACATCCTGTTGGAATGGACTCAGAGTGACAGTCCAGTCTTTCCAGGTCTCAGTGGCTGCCAGGACCACCTTCTGAGGTAGAATGGTCTCAGGGGCTGAAGGCTGTGCTGTCTCGGGCTCAAAACACCTGGATAAGGCATCAGCCTTGATGTTCTTACTACCAGGGGTATACGTAATTATAAATCTGAATCTCAAAAACAATAACGACCACCGGGCCTGTCGGGGGATAAGTCTCTTAGCACCCTCAATGTACTCTAAATTTTTGTGGTCCGTGTAAACTGTAATGGTGTGTTCTGCCCCTTCTAGCCAATGTCGCCATTCCTCAAAGGCCAACTTGATGGCTAGAAGTTCCCGGTTGCCTATATCGTAGTTTTTCTCTGCGGGTGAAAACCTACGGGAAAAATAGGCACATGGGTGGAGTTTTCCCTGTAAACCAGAACGCTGAGACAGTACAGCCCCCACCCCTACCTCTGAGGCATCAACCTCCACAATAAAGGGAAAGTTGACATCTACATGTCTCAATTTGGGTGCAGAACAGAACAGTTTCTTCAGAGTGGAGAAAGCAGCATGGGTCTCTGGGGACCAATGGTGAGTATTTGCCCCTTTCTTGGTGAGACTGGTGAAAGGCGAGATCACCGTAGAGTACCCCTTTATGAACCTCCTGTAGTAGTTGGCGAACCCCAGGAATCTCTGGAGTGCCTTCAGTCCTACAGGATGAGGCCACTCCAAGACAGCAGAAACCTTTCCAGGGTCCATAGAGAGGCCAGAGGTCGAGATTATGTACCCCAGAAAGGCGACAGAGGTCACTTCGAAAATGCATTTTTCCAATTTAGCATACAGCATATTATGTCTCAACTTCCGTAAGACAAACCCAACATGTTTTCTATGTTCTGAGAGGTTGCACGAAAAAATCAGTATATCGTCTAAATACACCAAGACGAATCTGCCCAACACCTCTCTGAACACCTCGTTAATCAGCTCTTGGAAGACGGCCGGGGCGTTACACAACCCGAAGGGCATCACTAGGTACTCGTAATGCCCATCGGTAGTGTTGGGCGAACAGTGTTCGCAACTGTTCGGGTTCTGCAGAACATCACCCTGTTCGGGTGATGTTCGAGTTCGGCCGAACACCTGATGGTGTTCGGCCTTTTTAGTTCGGGTTCGCCCGAACTATTCAATGCCCGCCGAACAGGGCCAAACAGGGCCCCTGTTCGGCCGAACAGGGCCCTGTTCGCCCGAACATGCCGCAATACGGCCCCCCTATGGGGTCGCAGGCATAAGGGGGGAGCATGCCCCGATCGCGGGGCGGGTCGGAAATTCCCCCCACCCCCTCCGCTAGCGCTCCCCCCTCTGCCCGCTTCCCCATAACAAAAGTTTGTTGAAAGTTAATACTAGTACCGGTGACTGCTGGCCTGGCAGTGGAGTGAGTGAGGAGGAGGAGTCCGCCTAGGAGAGTGACGCATTGAGGCCGGGCAGCCTTCGGTTCAGCGGTAGTACCCTTGTGGTACTTCTGCCCTTTCTCTGACCTCACGTCCTCTACGTGATGACGCATATGAGGGTACGCGTGACGCGTACCCTCGTATGCGTCATCACGTAGAGGACGTGAGGTCAGAGAAAGGGCGGAAGTACCACAAGGGTACTACCGCTGAACCGCCCCCTGCCCGGCCTCAACGCATCACTCTCCTAGGCAGACTCCTCCTCCTCACTCACTCCACTGCCAGCAGCCAGCCACCGGTACTAGTATTAACTTTCAACAAACTTTTGTTATGGGGAAGCGGGCAGAGGGGGGAGCGGAGGGGGTGGGGGGAATTTCCGACCCCCCCCCGCGATCGGGACATGCTCCCCCCTTATGCCTGCGACCCCATAGGGGGGCCGTATTGCGGCATGTTCGGGTCCCCATTGACTTCCATTGAGTTCGGGGTTCGGGCCGAACATCTGGCCCATGTTCGGCCTGTTCGGCCCGAACCCGAACATCCAGGTGTTCGCCCAACACTACCCGTCGGGTGTGTTAAAGGCCGTCTTCCATTCATCACCGTCCCTGATACGCACAAGGTTGTATGCACCCCTCAAATCCAGTTTCGAGAAAATCTTAGCATTGGTGACCTGGGTAAACAAATCGTCCATTAAAAGCAAAGGATAATGATTTTTTACTGTAATCTTATTTAAGCCCCGATAATCAATGCAGGGACGGAGGCCTCCATCCTTCTTTTTCACAAAAAAGAATCCTGCCCCTGCTGGTGACCGAGAGGAATGAATAAAACCTTTAGCCAAATTTTCTCGGATGTATTCTTGCATAGCCAATTTCTCTGGCCCAGATAAATTATAAAGATGACCTTTAGGGGGCATACAAGCAGACCTGAGATCGATGGGACAATCAAAGGGATGGTGGGGAGGAAGTTTATCCGCTTATTCGGGACTAAACACGTCAGCAAATTCTGAATACTGGCTTGGCAAACCTTCCACCTGAATCTTGGTGTTACCCAAGGTTACCTTCGCTAAACAATGATGATGGCAATGGGTAGACCAGCTCGTTAGCTGACCTGAAGCCAAATTGATCTGAGGGGAGTGAAGTTGTAACCATGGCATGCCAAGAATGATCGTGGAAGTTGTCATCCACAAACCAGAAATTGTAGACTCTCTTTATGTAACACCCCCACCGTGACCCCTAACTCTGGGGTCTGAGACAGAGGGTATTTACTCTGCAGAGGAGAGTCGTCCACTGCAGTGACCAGAATCCGTTGATTCAAAGGGAAAATCGGAATCCCCAATTTCTTCGCAAATTCGTAATCCATAAAGTTGGCCGCTGAGCCAGAGTCTAGGAAGGCCTCAGTGGCAACTATTTGATCTTCCCAAGATATAGAACAAGTGAGGAGCAAACGTTTTTTCGTCTAGAGGTAAAGACTGCGCGCCTAGGGTATTACCTCCGACTACACCTAGACGGCAGCGTTTCCCAACTTCTTGGGACAATTCTGCACTCTGTTACCCTCCTCTGCACAGTATAGACAGAGCTGTTCTGTTTTTCTGCGATTCTGCTCCACCCGGGACAATTTTGACCAACCAATCTGCTTTGGTTCCGGCGGGGGTGAAATGTTTGGAGAAGAGGCGTAGCAAACATATCTCATATTGTTCCTACTCCGAGTCTGTCTCTGGTAGCGTAGACAACGATCAACCCTGACTGCTAATTAAATGGCCTCATCAATAGATTTCGGCTCAGGATGACCCAACATTAGATCAGAGACCGCGTCTGACAACCCTGACAAAAAACAGTCCAGAAGTGCGAATGCCCCCCATCTAGCTGAAACTGCCCACTTCCTGAACTCAGCTGTGTAATTTTCAACTGGATCCTTGCCTTGCCGCAAAGTCTTGAGCTTCCGCTTAGCGGTAGAGGCAATGTCCGGATCATCAAAAATTATAGCCATAGCTTTAAAAAATTCCTCAACTGAGGTTAGAGCCTTCTGCCCTGTCTGAAGACTATATGCCCAGATCTGGGAATCCCCTGACAACAGAGTCTTAATAAACGTAATTCTCTGTGCCACGGTTCCTGATGAATTAGGCCTCAACTCAAAATACGACAACACTCGATTTCTAAAATTCTGAAAGTCAGATCTGTGACCACAAAACCTTTCAGGTACAGGCATACGTAAGTCCGTACTTGGAGGAGATCACACTGTATTCACAGCCGTCTGAAAGACTTGTACAGACCCAGACAAAGCGTTGATCTGGGTCTGATAACTGTCCAGCACTCGGGTGTAATTCTCCACCAAGGTGGTGAGTGCATCAAGACGGCTGTTAAGTGCGTCCATTTGGTTTTAATCTGCCGTTCTGTAACGATCGGTGTCAGCACACAGAGAGAATCTGATTATTGGTGATCTGCAGTATCACCAAGAATACAGATATATACCTGATTATTGATGATCTGCAGAATCACCAATAATACAAGTATAACTAACCTCTGAACACCTATATAGTGTGAGTGTTGGTGCAACAGTAATGACTTTGAGTGGGACCACCCGAGGAGCAGGTGGTCCTTGTCAGTATGGGAAATACCTCCCTCTGGGAAGTGCAAAAACCTTCCAGCAGCCTAAAACATCCAAAGGGGTGGAGCCCCAGGATGGATAACAGGAAAGACCTGTGGCTGAGTGACACCTGGAAGGTGGGTGTCACAATCAGTTCTGGAGACTAATCTCTCAATGGAGAGAGATAGCTCTCAAGGTCGGGCAAGCCAGGTCGGCAACACACAGGCAGATAAAGTACAAAGAAAGAAGGCTGATTCGGTAACCAAGGGCAGGCAGGGTTGGCAACAGGTAATCAGATATGATGGTACCGAATCAGAAAGCAGAGGGATAGTCAGGAATGCAATAGGTCATAACAGATATCAAACAATGACTAGTCTTGAGTGTGAGGTCCGTGGTCTCAACACCCTGGAACTAGTCTGAAGTATAACACAATGATAACACAGAGTCCCTAGTCTTGGGTGTGAGGTCCGTGGTCTCAACACCCTGGAACTAGTCTGAAGTATAACACAATGATAGCACAGAAGTAATCTGGCTCAGTTTGAATTCCCAGGTCCTCCTGGTTCTAACACTCTGTGGGATCTGACTATGGTCTGAGTGCTTCCACGTAAGTGTTCGCAATGGCAGACAACTTGAGACTGACCAGCAGGAACTATATATAGAGCGGCGCTCCCCGGAGCCACCCATCACCGATCAACCAATAGCCACTTGCTCTGAGGTCAGCTGACCAACCTGGTCAGCTGATCCCTCCTCGTTTGTCATAAAGGTTCTGCCTCTCAGCGCGCGCGTATTCCTCAACCTGTGTGAACTAACAGACCCAGCCACACCAGACGCACGCTACTGCGTGCAAACCGCCGCGCTGGACGCGGAATCAGCTGCCTTGCTGCCAGTACACGCGGCGGCTTTTCCGCGATCTATTACAGTATTGCCTTCTGTCGGGGTGGTAGCCCTAGAAATGTAAAATGAGTTGGGTTGTATTGTGTTCATAGGGACATCAGGGGAGGTAACGGGGATCAGAGACTACTCCAATATCAATCATTTTGGATTTTTAAATCCCATGCTAATAGATCTCCTGGATTAAATGACATCTTAGAGTTTTCCTCCTTTCTGTTACCCTGGTTTGGCATCCTACTCTATGTTTTTTTTTGGGGGGGGGGCTCTATATTTGGACACTCAATACATGGCCCCCAGCCAAAATATAAAATGTCTCCTTTTGTACTTATTATTTAATTTTCTGTTTGTTTTGGATATATTTTTGGGTTATTTTGCAATTGGTCATATCATTACTTTTCTTGGTTTTATGCTGAACTCAGTCATTAAATAAGAAAAGGTGGGGGGAAAGGCTGCGCGTCCCTAAACACATGCTGCAATTGAATGGTTATTCGCACAGGCATACACCGCCTCTGCTAGACTGAAAAATGCATGCCCTGCATCCAAGACAAGTGCTAACATTTATTAAACTAGGAGAAACTTTAGCTTCCAATATGGTTTGCATGCAAAGTATATTATACTAGACACTTGCGCCACGGTGAGGCAAACCTCCGGGCAAGTGACCTACAAGTTACATAGTTACAAAGTTAAGAAAAGGAGGTTTGCCTCACCGTGGCGCAAGTGTCTAGTATAATATACTTTGCATGCAAACCATATTGGAAGCTAAAGTTCCTCCTAGTTTAATAAATGTTAGCACTTGTCTTGGATGCAGGGCATGCATTTTTCAGTCTAGCAGAGGCGGTGTATGCCTGTGCGATTAACCATTCAATTGCAGCATGTGTTCAGGGACGCACAGCCATTCCCCCCACCTTTTCTTAACTTTGTAACTATGTAACTGTCAGGTTAGCTGCTCCCAGCCCCTCCTCCTGAGTTTCCTGTTTGCATAATAAGTAGTAGCAGATTTGCATATGATTTGCATCTGAATTGAATGCAAAGTGTGCAGAAAATCTATTTAGGTGCTGCACACTGAGCTGGTGGTCATTTCGGATGCAGCCTTAGTGGTAAGCGCTGGCGTTCTCCTTGTCAGTCATTAAATAATTTATAGATAAGTTGCTGTATTTAATTATAATGTTTTGTGTATGCTATATTTTTGATGTAATTGGTATATTTTGGATCATTGAATAAATGTTTTCTGCAGCCTGCTCCTCTCTCTTCTCTGTCTTTCTTTACCTGTGGTGTGTGTATACAGTATGTATATGTGTGTGTGTGTGTGTGAGGGGGGGGGGGTCATTTCTACTCTTTTGCATAAGCAGTGATTTAAGTGGAAGACATTACTCTGCTGTCTCTGACCCTTTAAATGTGATTAGATTTAGGTTTGGGGGCTGCGGCTTCCTGGGTCTCCCTGAGAGTGGCTGCCCTGCTTGTGGCCCCCCTTTTACTGTTGGTGCCCACTTTGTGCCATTTAGGGGGCCTATTGGTTCCTCTAGGCCACACGTGTCGAACTCCAGGCCTGGAGGGCCAGATCCATGCCAGTATTTAGGATGGACTGAAAAAGAAAAGAATGTGTTCTACCTGATGGACCACACCTTTCCTGATTCAGACCCATCAATTAATTTGAGCTGTATCAAAAATGTGTGAGGATCTCGGCCCTCATAGGACTGGTTTGACATACCTGCTCTAGGCCCTGTGGTGCATGGGACTGCTGGGCAGACTTTGCTTGGGCATTGTGGTTGCTTGGCAAAGGGCTGCATTCATGACCCTGCCTCCACTATTCAGCTATAAACCGGTCTGGGTCTCATCCGTGGGTGTGGCCTGTGTCTTGTGGTGTGCCCTTACAGTCATTAATCATGGCTGCGCCCCCACTCTTTTTTCAGGTTTGTTTGGGTGAGAAGTGTTGAAAAAAAGATTGAAAATTGACACACCTTGATATTAAGTAATTTTCACATTCCATATTTCAACTCTGTAATACCAAATTATGATTAAAAAATAAAAAATCTAAATTTTACAGAACTTCTAAGGTCTTCCCTACAATGAAATTAAGATCTGGTAATGATTATATAAGGAAGTCAAACGAAGATACAGTAATAACACGTATTTATTTTATTATTTACCTATTTATTTATTTATTTATTTGTTTTGTGAGAGAGTATTTAATAATGTTATACTCTAGAATAACGTCTGCAGATTGAAATTTTAAGCTTAATACAATCTGTTCCAATTTATTTACTGGAATATAAAACGGATCTCCACAAACAGCTCTTATTAATAGTCTATGATTTGTCCCTATGATCTTTTCTGGGTGAAAACAGTTTAAGATAATTAAAATGGAAAATTAATTTGGCATCTAGAATTACTAAAGGATTAGCTGCCTGGATGAAAAATGAGGATCTTAATAAGGACATGTTTGCCCCCAGCCCTAATGCTTGTGAGTGATGCTGATTTATGTGGGATTAACATTTTCATTGACATAAGGTTACATGTGCATATAGAAAAAACATAATTACCATGAACTCTGTTTTTCCATGGTGGGGTAAAGTGTTTCACCTCACTACCTTTGTTACATTGCAATGCTTTACATGTTTCATTTTGTAATGCATGATTATGTTTAATATAATTTATTTCAAGAGTGACATCAAGGATTTCCAAACAAAAGTTACAGTATCTCTCAAGTATTAAAGTATTTCATATTTTAAATGTTGCAATTCCATTAAAACACTAACTAAGAGCATACTTAAAAATAAGGAGGTGAAGCAAACTGAGAGCTGTACCAAAATATAGATTGAAATAAGACAATTGGTCAATAGTATAAAAAACTGTAATTGCCCTTGTTTTGAAACAGTCTTCTATGATCATTAAAGCATCCCTCCATTCTGACTTTTATTTATTTATTTACTTTTTTTTTTGGGGGGGGGGGGGGGAGAGGGGGCGGCAGGATAATGAAGGGAAGGGGGGAAAAAACCTCTTCTATAGTTTTCTTTCTGTCTAGGGCCAGAGTAAGGACAATTTAATTCCCAGCCTTATTAACGTTACAGAAAATTCGTAAGAGTATTTTTTTTCTAAACAGATGATACAAAGTGAACCTAATGAATGTTTGTAGAGTATTTAAAAGGGTACAGAAAATCACTTAACAAAGAATTTACAAATATATATTATCTGCCATTATAGTAACATACTGTTAACTATCTCAGTTTGTATCAACTTTTTGAAATAAACAGCAGGTGTCTGTTCAACGAGGATACATTTAAACTTTCAAGTATTTAACACCATCTGCATTTCTTTTATAAAGCTTTTACTCACTTAATTTAACCACTTGAGGACCGCAGTGTTAAACCCCCTAAAGACCAGGATATTTTTTGTTAAAACTGCAGTGGCCAGTTTAAGACCAAGCTGCAGGGCCGCACAACTCAGCACACAAGTGATTCCCCCCCCCCCTTTTCTCCTCACCAACAGAGCTCTCTGTCTGATCCCCCCCCCCCCCCCCCCCAGTGTTTATTTTTTTTTAAATATTTACTTTATTATTTTTATAATAAATGTTACTATTTTTTTAATTTCTACCCCGCTTATTCCCTCCCTCCCTCCCCCCTCCAGCCACTCAGCATGATCGTCTGTCATAGGCTTCAGCCTGTCACATGGCATGTCACATGGCTGTCCCCAATACAGCGCTGCCTTAGTTCACAGCACTGTACAGCCTGATTAGACAGCGGTTCGCCATCTAACAGTCTCCGAGCGGTGATCTCTGCTGGGAGACTGAAGGCGGAGCAGAGCTCCACCTTCCAAGCATGGATGCGCGCACAGATGAGAGTAAGAGGCAGTTTAATTCCAAACAGCAGCTCTTGGAGGTTATTCTGACATCCTGCAAAGAAATTCAAACAGAAACTCTCCAAAAACGTACAAGTTCAATGGATGGAAGAATTGTAAAGCTACTATCAAAAATGGGGTCTTATGTTCATATGTAACGTGACCTTTTAAGATATTTTTAATTAAAATAACTTTTTTATTTCAGTAAATATCACCTCCTAATAGGGATGCTCACCGCGTTCCGCAGAATTAATTTTTCCGCGATTCCGGACGGAATTTGGTGGTTCCGTTCCGTCGCATCGGAACGGAATTGCCATAGCGCTATTGCGGAAATTCCGCGGAATGATGCGTAATTCCGGCAGACTGCAGATTTTTTTAAGCCAATCACAAGGAAGCCCCAAGAAGAAGCTTAAAGTGAGAACAACAGGATTTCTTCATGAAAATAGGAATTTCTGCACCAATCAGAGGCTTACAAAAACAACCCAAATGGATTTCTGCATGAAAATCGGAATTATTTTAGCACCAATTACAATTAACAAAAAGCAATCAATCCTATGTTAGCAACCAGCTCCCTAGTTATCTCACCTATTCCAAACATTTTGTATAGGTCCCATAGCCTACACGACACCTCCTGCGCCGCCAAGACCACCGCCATGGGACCACCGCCAGGTCCCAAAGCTTACGCGACACCTCCTGCGGCACCAAAACCACCGCCATGGGACCACCGCCAGGTCCCAAAGCTTACGTGACACCTTCTGTGGCACTGAAACCCCCGCCATGGAACCACCACCAGGTCCCAAAGCTTACGCGACACCTCCTGCATTGCCAAACTCCACCACCATGGGACCACCGCCAGGTCCTAATGCTTATGCGACACCTCCTGCGGTGCCAAAACCACCGCCATGGGACCACCGCCAGGTCCCAAAGCTCACGCAACACCTCCTGAGGTGCCAAAACCACCGCCATGGAACCACCACCAGGTCCCAAAGCTTACGCAACACCTCCTGCGTTGCCAAAAAGACCGCCATGGGACCACCGCTAGGTCCCATGGCTTACACGACACCTCCTGCATTGCCAAAACGATCGCCATGGGACCACCGCTAGGTACCATGGCATAGGCGACACCTCCTGCGGTGCCAAAATGACCACCATGGGACCACCGCCATGGGACCAAGCATGGCTTAAGCGACACCTCCTGTGTTGCCAAAACGACCGCCATGGGACCACCGCTAGCTCCCATGGCGTAAGCGACACCTCCTGCGGTGCCAAAATGACCACCATGGGACCACCGCTAGGTCAAATGGCGTAAGCGACACCTACTGCTGCTGCTGCTGCAAAGGAATGACCGGTGGACCATCCACTAGGTCCCATGGGCTACCATTTAGCAAAAACGAGGTTTCATTTTCAATTACTTTAATTTTTCCTCCAGAATGCGAAATTCCGCGGAAATCCGCAAAATTCCGCGGAAATGTAATGGCGACGGAATTTAGCGCTGGCGGAATTCCGGAACGGAATTTGCTCTTTCCGATCATCCTTACCTCCTAATGCTGAAAATTAAACAACTAACTTTAGGTTCTTTATAACCTATAACATGTTTTAAAACATACTGTGCATAATAATTTGAAACAGTGCATTGTAAGTTTTTTTATTTTTGAAAAAAAAAACTGTTATCATGGTTTGATCAATAAAATTTGAATTGTATTCTTAATAGATGATAACATGAGAATTATGCTGAATGTTATTTACGTAAATTATTAAGGTAAATGAGAAAAATATAATTTGCATAATAATTTGGAACAGGGTGTATATACATGTTCTGGCTGTCAATACTTTATGAACATGATTTTCCATTTGAGTCTCCCAGGAAGCATGAGTACTGCAAATCTTGCATAAGGCATTTGTGAGTGATGCACTGATTATTACAGATAATTATTTTTACATGATCTATTTTTGATATTTTTGCAAATCTATACCATATTTTTCATAATATAAGACGTACCTAGGTTTAGAGTGCAAAAATCTTGGGTAAAAAAATAAAGTATTAAATCTGGTGCATCTATGGGTCAAGTGCATCCTATGGGCCTTTTCCGCTCCAACCTCTCTCTAAGCTATCCTAGCTAAGCTACACTGCCCAGCTACACTACAGTCCTGGCCAAAAGTTTTGAGACTGTCAAAAATATTGGAAATTAGAAAAGTTGGTGCTTAAAGCGGAATATAACCCTGCATTTTAACTTTGCTCTAAAACATTATTTACAGCATATTATATGCAACCAGCATTTTTTTTTTTACTAGACCAGCATTGGAAGGGTTACACACAGAACTTTAAAGTTCCATGGAGAAAAATGCTGCCGCAGCCGAAGTTTAGTTAGATACATTTAAGTAAACACAATGTAACAAGTGGTGAATGTTACACACACTCTGGCTGTCCTCCAGCTCCTGCACAGTCAGAGAGAGTGAGTCACATTCCACACTTGTTACATTGTGTTTACTTAAATGTATCTATCTAAACTTCGGATGCGTCTGCATTTCTATCCACAAAACTTTAAAGCTCTGTGTGTAACCCTTCCAATGCTGGTCTAGTAAAAAAAAAATGCTGGTTGCATATAATATGCTGTAAATAATGTTTTAGAGCAAAGTTGAAATGCAGGGTTATATTCCGCTTTAAGGTTTTATAATAGCAATTTGCACATAGTCCAGAATGTTATGAAGAGTGTTCAGATGAATTTCATAGTTCTTCTTTGCCATGAAAATTAACTGAATCCCCCAAAAAACTTTCCACTACATTTCATTGCTGTCATTAAAGGACCTGCTGATCATTTCAGTAATCGTCTTGTTAACTCAGGCGAGAATGTTGACAAGCACAAGGCTGGAAATCATTCATTATGTCAGGCTGACTGGGATAGAATGGCAGACTTTACATGTTAAAAGGAGGGTGATGCTTGAAATCATTGATCTTCCATTGTTAACCATGGTGACCAGCAAAGAAACGCATGCAGTCATCATTGCATTGCATAAAAATGGCTTCACAGGCAAGGATATTGTGTTGTGGCTACTAAGATTGCACCTAAATCAACAATTTATAGGATCACCAAGAACTTCAAGGAAAGAGGTGCAATTCTTGTTAAGAAGGCTTCAGGGCATCCAAGAAAGTCCAGCAAGTACCAGGATCGTCTCCTAAAAAGGATTCAGCTGTAGGATCGAAGTGCAACCAGTGCAGAGGTTGCTCAGGAATGGCAGCAGGCAGGTGTGAGCGCATCTGCACGCACAGTGAGGTGAAGACTTTTGGAAGATGGCCTGGTGTCAAGAAGGGCAGCAAAAAAGCCACTTCTCTTGCAAAAAAACATCAGGGACAGATTTATCCTCTGCAGAAATTATGGTGAATGGACTACTGAGGACTGGGGCAAAGTCATATTCTCCGATGAAGCCCTTTTTCCTAATGTTTGGGTGTAACGATTGGTGTCAGCAAGAACAGATTTTCTGATTATTGGTGACCTGCAGTATCACCAATAATACAGATACTATACCTGATTATGTGGTGATCTGCAGAATCACCAATAATGCGAGTATAGCGAGACACAGGACAACCAGATGTAAAGATAGGTGTTTGGTGCAACAGTAATACAGATAGAGATACCAACTCCCCCAGAGGAGCTGATAGAGGAAGATATCTCTATAGAACACAGGGATCAGCACTCCAGCAAGCTGGAGATGCAGATGAACTAGTAATCAGTTCACCCGAGGAGCGGGTGGTGCACAGTAAGACAACAGATACTGATCACCCGTGGAGTGGGTGATTCAGACTGTACTGCAGCAGGTGATCACCTGAGGGGCAGGAGATCAAGACTGTACTGCAGCTCCTACTCACCTGAGGAGCAGGTGATGAGGACAGTACCGTAGTTTACTAGTCACCTGAGGAGCAGGTGATTAAGACTGTACTGCAGCTACTGGTCACCTGAGGAGCAGGTGATTAAGACTGTACTGCAGCTACTGGTCACCTGAGGAGCAGGTGATTAAGCTGTACAGAGAATCCATCACCAGGGACTAGGCTCCCTGGTAAGGGCTGGAGAGTCAGACAAGCAGATTCGGCAACAAACAGACAGATTTATTATTATTATTATTATTATTATTTTTTATTTATATAGCGCCAACATATTCCGCAGCGCTTTACAAAGCACAATAAGACGACAAGGGGAACATAGATACAACTAACAAATATACAGCAGAGTTCCAAGCAGCACAAATATTGTTACAAAAACAGTAAACATTAGGAGGATGACCCTGCCCTTGCGAGCTTACAATCTAATAATGATTTAGAACAAAGACAGAAGGCTTAAATCAGAGTAGTGTTCAGGCTGAGTCGGCAACAGGATCAGATAGGCAGAAGCACAGAATCAGTAAGCAGAAGAGTAGTCAAGGCTAGCAGAAGGTCATAACAAATAATACATTTCAATTAGTACTTTAGCTATCAACAGAATCTGACTAAGTGTGGATTCCCAGTTCCTGCTGGTTCTAGCACACTTTGGGATCTGACTAAGGTCTGAGTGCTAGCACGTAGCATTTGCAACAGCAGACGAGGAGCTACTGACAGGCAGGTCCTATATATACTGAGAGTGCCCCACAGCGCCGCCCCAGTCACTCAGCCAATCAGGAGTACTGCTGGAGTCAGCTGACCGGCCGATCAGCTGACTCCCCTTCTATTCGCATAAAGGTCCTGTCGCCTGGCGTAGCCCTCAGTCTATGTGCAAATGAAGGACCAGGCAAAACTCCACCATGTAACAGCGCGGCGGAGGCCGCCGGCTGAGACGCGGAGACAGCCACCATGCCGCTCACCGCTGCGGCGGCAACTCCGCAATCTATTACAGTACCCCCCCCTGAGGAGTGGACCCCGGACACTTCTTTCATGGCTTTTCAGGGTGTAACTCATGAAACTCTTTCTTTAGATCCTCGGCATGCATGCAGCAATCCGGAACCCAAGTTCTCTCCTCCAGGCCATACCCCTTCCAATGGACCAGGTACTGTACAGAATTCTGCACTAATCGAGAATCTAAAATCTTAGCGATCTCATACTCAGGTTGGTCGTCAATCATCACAGGGGGGGTGGGAGAGGAATCCACATGTACAGCAGGCTTCAACAAAGAAACATGAAATGATCTCACACCTCTCATGCTGGCTGGGAGATCAATCACATATGTCACGTCATAAATCTTTCTGGACACAGGGTATGGGCCTACAAATCTGGGTCCTAACTTAGGTGATGGTTGCTTTAACGCCAGATGCCGAGTAGACACCCACACCATGTCTCCTGGGGAAAACTTCCACTGAACAGACCGCCTTTTATCCGCCTGTTTTTTCTGCGTCTGGAAGGCTTTTCCCAGATTCCTTTTTACAAGCACCCAAATTTTCTTCAATGCCCTTTGCCAATCCTCTAGAGCCGGAAAAGGGGAAGATGCCACTGGTATTGGAGAGAATTTGGGAGATCACCCTGAAACCACCAGAAAAGGAGAAAACCCTGAAGAGGAACTCTTCAGATTATTATGCGCAAATTCCGCAAATGGCAGGAACTTTACCCAATCTGACTGTGCATCTGCCACATAACACCTGAGAAATTGCTTCAAGGACTGGTTAACTCTTTCGGCCTGTCCATTGGTCTTTGGGTGGTAGCCTGATAAAAATGACAGGTCCATACAGAGCTGGTGGCAAAAGGCTCTCCAGAATTTAGACACAAACTGGACTCCCTATCTGACACCACATTCTCCGGAATGCCATGCAGCCGGAAAATGTGCTGGATGAAGAGATCAGCCAATTCCTGGGCCGAGGGGAGTCCCTTCAGAGGGACAAAATGAGCCATTTTATTGAACCTATCAACTACCACCCAGATGACCGACTTGCCCTCAGACCTGGGGAGTTCTCCTACAAAGTCCATAGACAAGTGGGTCCATGGTTCATTTGGCACCGGTAAAGGTTGTAGTGTACCTACTGGTGCTTGACGAGAGGGTTTATTTCTGGCACACACAGAGCACTCTCTCACAAACTCTTTGCAATCAAGAGCCAATGAAGGTCACCATACACATCTGGCCAGTAGGTCCTGAGTTCCAGCAGCCCCAGGATGCCCTGCATTCTTATGGGCGTGGAACAATTGCAACAGTTGTAGGCAAAAAGGAAGTGGCACAAACAGAACCCCCTCGGGCTTCCCTTCTGGAATATCTTGCTGGTAAGGCCCTAGGGTAACCGCCAAGTCTTCCCAGGTTTCCGTGGCTGCCACCACCAGTCTTTGAGGTAAGATGGTCTCAGGGGTTGATGGCTGAACTGTCTCAGGTTCAAAACACCGGGAAGTAAGAATGTCAAAGCAGGTGCATTATCTAGATAATGCATCTGCTTTGACATTCTTACTTCCCGGTGTATACGTGATGACAAACCTGAACCTTGAAAAGAACAAGGACCAGCGAGCCTGTTGGGGGCTAAGTCTTTTGGCCCCTTCGATGTACTCCAAATTTTTATGATCAGTATAGACCGTGATTGTATGTTCTGCCCCTTCCAGCCAATGGCGCCATTCTTCAAAGGCTAACTTAATAGCCAAGAGCTCCGTATTTCCAATATCGTAGTTTCTCTCGGCTGGAGAGAACCTACGAGAAAAGAAGGCACAGGGATGTAGTTTGCCTTGAAGGCCAGAGCGTTGAGACAGCACAGCCCCAACCCCAATCTCCGATGCATCCACCTCAACAATGAAGGGGAAGGTGACATCCACGTGTCTCAAAATGGGAGCAGAACAAAATAACTTTTTCAACGTAGCGAAGGCAGACTGTGCCTCTACTGTCCAATGGTTTCAGCCCCCTTCTTGGTAAGGTTGGTGAGGGGTGACACTACAGAAGAAAATCCTTTGATGAACTTCCTGTAGTAATTGGCGAAGCCAAGAAATCTTTGGAGTGCCTTCAATCCTACAGGTTGAGGCCACTCCAATACAGCAGCGACTTTTTCAGGATCCATGGAGAGACCTGAAGTGGAAATAATATATCCCAAAAAAGGGACCTTAGTGACTTCAAAGAGGCATTTCTCTAACTTCGCATACAATAAGTTCTGCCTCAATTTTCTTAAAACGAACTTCACATGTTTCCGATGTTCTGTTAGATTGGTGTAATGATTGGTGTCAGCAACACAGATTTTTTCTGACTATTGGCGATCTGCAGTATCATCAATAATACAGACACTATACCTGATTATGTGGTGATCTGCAGAATCACCAACAATACTAGTATAGCTAGACACAGGACACCCAATGTGATATTGTGTTTGGTGCAACAGTAACCAGAGAAGTTATCTCCCGAGAAGCGGGAGATACAGACACTACTGCAGTCAAGGATTCCCTGAAGAGCAGGGAATCAGACTGCACCGCAGCCAGCGGACCCCTGAGGGGCAGGTTTCCACTGACTATGCTGCAAGATGATCTCCCGATGTGGAGGGAATACAGACTGCACTGCAGCCAAGAATTCCCTGAGGAGCAGGGAATTTTGGATTGTACTGCAGCCAGTGGACACCTGAGGAGCAGGAACCACTGACTGAGCTGCAGGGGAGAGAACTGGGTGAAAGAGTGATATGATAGAACTGCAGCCGAGGATTCCCTGAGGAGCAGGAAATCAGATGGTACTGCAGCCAGTGGACACCTGAGGAGCAGGGACCACTGACTGGACTGCAAGAGTGATAACTGGTGTAATGGGAGATATGATCGGACTGCAGCCAGGGACTCCCTGAGGGGCAGGGAATCAGACTGTGCTGCAGCCAAGGATTCCCTGTGGGGCAGGGAATCAAACTGTACTGCAGCCAGTGAACTCCTAAGGGGTAGAGACCACTGACTGAGCTACAAGATGGTCTCCTGAGGAGAAGGTGACCCTTGCAGCTAATGAACACCTGAAGAGCAAGTGTCAAGGATAGTACAGTAAGGCTGATCACCCAAAGGTTGAGTGACAGCCAGAAAGGTCAGACAAGCAAGGTCGGCAACACACGGACAGATAAGGTACAGAGACGGAAGACTGATTTGGTATCCGGGTACAGGCAATGTCGGCAACAAGTTATCAGTTAGGCAAAGGTACCGAATTAGTAAGCAGGAGAGTGGTCAGGAAGGCCAGAGATCATAACAGGTAACAGTACACAGTGATGCTCATCCGAGCTAGGATATCCGAGATACTCGGATATTCTAGCTCTTTTTTCACTATTCGAGCTCTAATACCGAGCTCGAATAGTATTAGCTATCCGGGCTGTGCTATCCGAGCGCACTCGGATAGCAATCAGCTATCCAGAGATATCCTAGCTATCCGAGCTCGGATAGTGTCATTAGCTCGGATAGCGTCACGTCGGACGTCACCTCGAGTCCTCACAAGCGAATCAGAGGGCTCCCAGCCCTCTGACTGCAGCCAATCACAGAGGGGGAGCCTGGCCAAGTCCACCTCTATAAATAGCGGGCGCCATGTTGCCTCACTCGTCCTGCTTGCGACTTACTGACTGACTATACTGAGAGACTGCTCCAGTGCTTTTTGTCTGTGCAAGTGCATTTATTGCTCAAAACACCTAGCGTTTTTACACTCCAACACTTGATATTCACCTGTATTGCTTTGTATTGTAGATAGATTGTATTTTAGGCAGTTTAGTTTGTGTGATTAGGGACTAGGGAGGGAGACTGTCACTGGTGCTGCTGCAGCTGCAGCAGCTAGGCCCTGTGCCTAGGCAAGGCAGCCTGCCCTGCTCTGTGCTCTAGTCTCTAGTTACCTGTGCTCTCACCTGTCCTACTCTACTGTACTACTTCTGTGTTAGATAGATTATTGTACTACTTTGTAGTTAGCAAGGCCCAGCTTTACTGCTATACCTGTCCTGTATCTGCTCTCTGTAATCTAGTCACACCTGTTCTATTGTTTAGCTAGATTCTTCTATGGTTTAGTTAGTACTGTAGTGTACTCTAGTCTGTGTATAGGGACCGTCCGTCACCGCGTTACCTAGGGTCTTTGTGTGCGCAGTTCACGTCTGCACTGTCCGCACCCTCTCATTAGTGCTACACCCGTCCTATTGTTTATATTACTTGTATTGTGTATTTGCTGAATTCTACTGTACTGTAGTCTGTGTATAGGGACACCGTCAGTCAGCGTCAGTTAGGGTCTTTGTGTGCGCACTGCGCACTCTCTCGTTAGCGCTACACCGATTTCTGCTGTAGAGTACACCTGTCCGTCACCTCACACACCCACCACCACCACCAGTCCCACCCCATTAAAGTACCCCACTTGTCCCACCCGCCTATACATAACTTTTTTTTTCATTTGTATAATATTAAAAATATATGATGTCTGGCACTGGCAGCCGCGGTTTGGGCAGGGGCAGCAAGGGCATCGGCAAGAGAGGAGGTCATGGGCATGGCAGCTGCGCCACCACCACCACCACCCTCATGCGCAGTTCTGCGTCTGCACCAGTGGCTATTCCGCCATTAGCTACTGGCCGTGGACGCCTTGGCCGCCCAACAGCTGGGAGCCACGCTGCAGAGACACAGCAGCAGCAGCAGCGTGTGGTGCAGATGTTCCTCCCACCTCCAGGTCGTAGCCGTCCTATTGAGGAGAAGGACGCAGACTCTGTGGTGGAACTGATGGTGGATGAGCAGGCCACCATTAGCTCTGGAACTGAGTCCTCTACCCCCGCCACCACTCCTGTTCGCAAGAGCAGCAGCAGCCGCCCAGCACTGCCTGGGGAGGAGGAGGAGGAGTGCAGTTCTCCACCCCCAGCGGGCAACACCAGCATCCTGTCACTCAGCACCTTCTTATCCCCAAGCACAGCAGGGCTATGGAGTGCTATCCAATAGATATAGCTCTGTGCACAGGAGTGGCTATTCGTTATAGACACAGAGTGCAAAAGGCCAGAAACTTAGTGCAACAGTTCATGTCAAAAAAGAGAAAAAGGGGCCTTGCACATCGCTTAAAACTTCACTTTTAATGGAACCAGTAAAAGGCATACATTACATCTCCTTTGAGGTGGAAAGAGAGGTACAGGCAGTAGGAGTAGTCGCCAGCCGTTTCGCGCCGGTTATGTACAGTGGCGCATCATCAGGACAACCTGCCCCTTGTAAAATCACCCCTTAAATAAGTGCAACACTCACCCCATACGAGCAGCCGCCATCATTCAGCTTTGGGTGCGCCCTCCGTGTATGGAACGCACGCTGGCAAAAAACGCCGCATCTCAGTGTAGTTTCCTGGTGGTGGAACGCTAAGCCGGAAGCTGACGTCACATAATTACGTCGGGTCAAAGCGTCAAATTTGACGCAATGCGTCCCCGCATGCGTATCACGGACGCACATAAACTAACCATCAGAGGGCGAACGAGAGCCATAAGACCATACACCCTACAAAGTAAAGCCACTCATGCTGAATCAACAGTCGCTCTGCTGCCATCTAGTGTACAAATATACCATTACATCCCAAAACGCATAAATAGCATCCATAGGTATATAGCAGCAGATAGACCAAATTTACAATATAAAATACAGATGGCTGCTGCTCATATTCTACACCATTGTCCAAACGGAATCACATATCTATGTAACCCACATGTAATTGCTAAATACAGTCCATCCACGTTGGGAGGGAGAAAAGAGAGTTAAATCAATTATTTACTCTTTCCACCTCAAAGGAGATGTAATGTATGCCTTTTACTGGTTCCATTAAAAGTGAAGTTTTAAGCGATGTGCAAGGCCCCTTTTTCTCTTTTTTGGCAGGGCTATGGAGTGCTGTTGCAGCAGAATTGGAGGAGGATGAAATGCTGATGGGCACTTTGGGGAATGATGCTTTGGACAGTCAGACAGTGGTGACTGTCCTTCAGCCCATGCATGCAGAAGGGGAGTTTGTGGGGTCATCCCAGCAGGACATGTTTGCGGAGGGGGAGGATGATGATGACAGGGTGAAGGACAGAGACTGGGTGGCAGATCCTGGGGATGTCATCAGCTCTGAGGAGGAGGAGGAGAGTGCGTCTGCGGGCATTGCTAGAAGGATCATCATCGCAGACATAGGCAGGATCAGTAGTGGGCGTGGTATGCTGGCCACACAGCGTGCTAATCCGGAAGGAAGGTATTGCATCATTTCCGGCACTCGGCTGCAGCCGTAGCGAGCCTTGAAGAGGTACAGAAGGAGCTGCACCTGCCACAGCACCGGCCCATGATCGATGTTCCAACTCGCTGGAACTCCACCCTGGCGATGTTGGAGCGTCTGGTTGAACAGAGGCAGGCTGTCAGCCAGTACGTTGCACGAGCAACAGTTGCCGCCATCACTGCAACTGGGCGTGCTGCCACCAACCTCCCGTCCATCATCTCCACGGAGGAGTGGGGGCACATGCAGCAGGTGTGCTCAGTCCTGGCACCCTTCCTGCAGGTCACCAACATGGTAAGCAGGGACCATGCAATGGTGTGCGAGTGGGTCCCCTTGGTGTGTGTGCTGGACAGGGCCCTGTATGCACTGCTGGAAGAGGGAGTTGCAGCCTTGGACCAGCAGGAGCTGCAGGCAGCTTCACAGGCCACCTCTGAGGGGGAGGACTTGGAGTTGGTGGAGGTCCCTGACCTTGCTGCTGATGAGGGGGAGCAGCAGAGCGCAGCTGGACTGGTGCGGGGGTGGAGAGAGGATGAGGTGGAGGAGGCAGAGGATGAGGAGGACAGCACTGTCGGCTCTGGGGCTGCCGATGATGTGCCAGCAGACTTGGCCAGACTCTTCCTAATGGCAGCGCACATGCTGAGGTGCCTGCGCAAGGACCCAAGGGTGATCCAGATGAAGCAGAGGGAGGACATCTGGATCTGCATGATGCTGGACCCACGTCTGAAGGGGAAGCTCAGCCAGTTCCTGCCTGCAGGAGGAGACAGTGCGCAACAAATGAGGGATTTGCAGCTGTCCCTTGTTGAGCTCTTGGAGGAAGCCTTCCCTCAGCCATCCACCACCACTGTCCAGCCAGCAGCAGCAGGTGCCTGAATCCACCAGCAGCAAGCGCACGCACACCACAGACCTGCTGTCTCTGACCAACGAGCTCTACATGAGTGTAGAGCTGCCAGGGACTAGAGAGGAGGTGCCTGCAGCAGCATCCTTCTCCAGTCACAGACAGCGCTTGACCCGCATGGTGGCTTACTACATGGGGTTCTTCAGCGGGCTTGACAGCGTTGCCCCTGTTGATCCCATGGAGTATTGGGTCAAGCACCTGCCGATCTGGAGCGAGCTTGCGCAGTACGCCCTGGAAGTGCTCTCCTGCCCCCCTTCCAGCGTACTGTCAGAGCGTTGCTTCAGTGCAGCCGGTGGAGTCATCACTGAGAAGCGATCTCATCTGTCTCACAAGTCTGTGGACAGACTGACATTTCTCAAAATGAACCAGGCTTGGGTGGAAGGCGAATTCCTGGCCCCTGTTGTCGGCGAGAGGGGGACATGAAGTGGCACACACACATTTCACCTGCTGCTGCTGCTGTATTTTTTCCTGCTGTCTGTGTCTCCACTGCCAGGGAACACATTACAAGGTGCTGCTGCCCATGCGCCACCAGCTATTTACGCTCAAAAATAGCTGCATTTCTGAAAAAAAAAATGTAATTTTGTATTATTATTTTAGAGGTGTCCGGGTTGAAAACTGTGCTGTCCCAATTGTGTATTGGACACAATGTGGGCTTCACGGCTGCTGTCTGGAACCTCATGGTGTTTATTTATGGCCCTGGTCCACCGCTAAGAACCAGGGCCTATTATGTCTCACTCCCTGCCCTCCTGCCTGCCTGCTGCCAGTCTGCCACACACTCATCCTCCTCACGCTGCCTGCTGCTGTATTTCCTTTTGCTGTCTGTATGTTTCCACTGCCAGGGAACACATTACAAGGTGCTGCTGCCCATGCGCCACCAGCTATTACGCTCAAAAATAGCTGCATCAATTTAAAAAAAAAATTGTAATTAATTTAGAGGTGTGGGCTTCACGACCGCTGTCTGGAACCTCAGGCTGTTTATTTACGGCCCTGGTACCACCGCTCGGAACCAGGGCCTATTATGTCATTCACATCACACTGCCTGACACACACTACTCCTCCTCCTGTAGCTGCATTGAGCTTCTACTGTCTGTGTGCTGCTACCACTGCCAGGGAGAACAGAAGAAGAACTATTTTTTCTGCTGCCACCCACTCTCCTACCAGCTATTAAATTTACCACACTACAACTTGCAACTACTTCCTCCTCCTGCTGATGTCTGTGTTTTACCACCGCCAGGGTACACAGAAAAAGGCGCTGTGACTTGCAATGTGTCACTACCTATTATGCCATCAACACAAATATAACTATGGTGTTGTTATTAAAATAAAATATTTCCACAAATTAAGTAAAAAAAAAAATATTACAAAAGAAAGAAAAACCAAGACACATAATATAATGATAGAGAAGAAGAGGAAGAAGAAGAAGAAGAAGAAGATATAGAAGAAGAAGATGAAGACGGCGTAAATGAAGACTTCCAACAACCATTTTGGACACACCTTCTCATGCCAACACTTTTCATGAAGTTAATTTACTATTTTTGATACCTTTTTTATAACTACTACATCACCACATACTTGATGTTTTTCTTCATAAAAAGGTGGTTTCATGCATCATTGACCTCCAATACAAGTTTTAAAAGCTATTTAAGGCCAGCTCGAATATTTTACTCGAATACAGACTCGGATAGTGACGTCGGATATCCGAGGTCGAATCGGGTATATTCGATTAACCCCAATATCGAACTTCGAGTTAATTCGGATAGTTTACTATCCGAATTCGACCAAACTCGAATAGGATAATGAGGTATCTGATCAACACTGATTACAAGGTGCTGCTGCCCATGCGCCACCAGCTATGTCTCGCTGCCCGCCTGCCTGCTGCCACTGCAACACACTCATCCTCCTCATGCTGCTTGCTGTTGTATTTCCTCCTGCTGTCTGTGTCTCCACTGCCAGGGAACACATTACAAGGTGCTGCTTCCCATGCGCTACCAGCTATTTACACTCACAAATAGCTGCATTATTTTGAAAAAAAAAATGTAATTATTTTAGAGGTGTCCGGGTTGAAAACTGTGCTGTCCCAATTGTGTATTGGACACAATGTGGGCTTCACGACCGCTGTCTGGAACCTCATGGTGTTTATTTACGGCCCTGGTACCACCACTAGGAACCAGGGCCTATTATGTCTCGCTGCCTGCCCTCCTGCTGCCTGGTGCCAGTCTGCCACACACTCATCCTCCTCACGCTGCCTGCTGTTGTATTTCCTCCTGCTGTCTGTGTCTCCACTGCCAGGGAACACATTACAAGGAACCAGGGCCTATTATGTCAGGAGTCACATCACACTGCCTGACACACACTCCTCCTCCTCCTGTAGCTGCATTGAGCTTCTGCTGTCTGTGTGCTGCTACCACTGTCAGGGAGAACAGAAGAAGAACTATTTTCTGCTGCCACCCACTCTCCTACCAGCTATTACCACACTACAATAGCTGCAACTACTTCCTCCTCCTGCTGATGTCTGTGTTTTACCACCGCCAGGGTACACAGAAAAAGGCGCTGTGGCTTGCAATGTGCCACTAGTACTATTATGCCATCAACACAAATATAACTATGGTGTTATTAAATTAAAATATTTCCACAAATGAAGTAAAAAAAAAAATGTTACAAAAGAAAGGAAAACCAAGACACATAATATAATGATAGAGAAGAAGATGAAGAAGATGAAGAAGAAGAAAGAAGAAGATATAGAAGAAGAAGATGAAGAAGATATAGAAGAAGACGAAGAAGAAGAAGATATAGAAGAAGACGAAGAAGAAGATATAGAAGAAGAAAAAGATAATTGAAGAAGATACAAGAAGTAGAAGATGAAGAAGATTCGAGTAGAAGACGATATAGAAGAAGAAGAAAAAGAAGAAGATATAGAAGAAGAAGAAGATAAAGACTACGTAAATGAAGACTTCCAACTTACAACCATTTTGGACACACCTTCTCATGCAAACACTTTTAATAAAGTTCATTTACTATTTTTGATACCTTTTTTATAACTACTACATCACCACATAATCACTTGATGTTTTTCTTCATAAAAAAGGTGGTTTCATGCTTCATTGACCTCCAATACAAGTTTTAAAAGCTATTTAAGGCCAGCTCGAATATTTTACTCGAATACAGACTCGGATAGTGATGTCGGATATCCAAAGTCGAATCGGATATTCGATTAACTTGAATATCGAACTTCGAGTTAATTCGGATAGTTTACTATCCGAATTCGATCAAACTCGAATAGGATAATGAGGTATCCGATCAACACTAACAGTCCATATAACAATCCTAATCTTTGGGTGAAGTCCTTGGTTTCAACACCTGGGAACTAGTCTGACACATAAACAATAGCAATGTAGCAATCTCCTAGTCTTAGGTGTGAAGTCCTTGGTTTCAACACCTGGGAACTAGTCTGCAGAATGGTAAGCAAGTCTCACAATACAATAATACTTTTAAGGCTATCAACGGAAACTGACTAAGTGTGAATTCCCAGCTCCGGCTGGTTCTAACACACTGTAAGATCTGACTGGGGTCAACTGACAGGCAAGTCCTATATATACCCAGAGCGCTCCACAGCGCCGCCCCAGTCACTCAGCCAATCCGGAGCATAGCTGGGTTCAGCTGATTGGCCTGATCAGCTGACTCCCCTTCTGCTAGCATAAAGGTCCTGTAGCCTGGTGCGCGCGCGCGTAGCTCTCAATCTGTGTGCACTAGAAGGACCAGGCCACCCAGCAGCATGTTGCTGTGTGGCAGAAGCCGCCAGCTGGAACACAGAGATAGCCGCCATGCCGCTTGCCCACGCGGCAGCATCTCCGCTATTCATTACAAGTGGGTGAGAAAATCAGTATATCGTCCAGATACACTAGCACAAATTTTCCCAGAACTTCCCTAAAGACTTAATTGATCAACTCCTGGAAGATGGCAGGAGCATTACACAACCCGAAGGGCATGACCAGATACTCATAGGGCCCATCGGGCGTGTTGAATGCCGTCCTCCATTCATCACCGTCCCTAATGCGTACCAGGTTGTATGCTCCTCGTAGGTCTAGCTTAGAGAAGATACTGGCATTAGTCACCTAAGTAAACAAATCGTCAAGCAAAGGCAGTGGATAGCGATTTTTCACTGTGATCTTATTTAAACCCCGATAGTCAATACAAGGTCGAAGCCCACCGTCCTTTTTCTGTACAAAAATGAACCCAGCCCCTGCTGGTGACCGGAAAGGACGGATAAAGCCCTTGGCCAAATTTTCTTTAATGTACAGGTATTCCTGCATAGCCAGCTTCTCTGGCCCCGACAGATTATAGAGATGGCCTCTAGGGGGCATACAACCTGATCTTAACTCTATGGGACAGTCGAAGCTCTGGTGTGGCGGGAGTTTCTCTGCTGATTTTGGACAAAACACATCAGAAAATTCTGCGTACTGCTCTGGCACCCCTTTCACCTGAACCTTGGTGGTGCAAACAGCAACTTTCTCCAAACAATGATGATAACAATGGGCTGACCAGCTCTGTAGCTGACCTGAAGCCCAGTCGAACTGAGGGGAGTGTAGTTGCCACCAAGGCATACCGAGGATTATGGTGGAGGTTGCCATTTGCAGGACAAAGAACTATAGTTTCTCCTTATGTAGAACCCCTATATTACACAACAATAAGGGGGTCTGGGAGAGAGGCTGTCTACACTGTAACGGAGACTCATCTACCGCTGTGATCAAAATCTGACGGTCTAAAGGAAGTAAGGGAATCCCCAATTTTTTGACAAAGTCATAATCTATAAAATTAGCTGCAGAGCCTGAGTCCACGAATGCTTCTGTGGCCGTGGCCCGACCCTCCCAGGTAATGGAGCAAGGGAGGAGTAAGCGGTTATTATCTAGAGGTAAACACGGCTCACCTAGCGTATTACCTCTGACTACACCTAGGCGGCAGCGTTTCCCGACTTTTTAGGGCAATTCTGGACAATGTGACCCTCCTCAGCACAGTATAGACACAGTCTTTCTGACCTTCTGCGATTCTTCTCCACTTGTGTTAACCTAGACTGACCGATCTGCATCGGTTCGTCCTAAGGAGACGAGGGTGGAGAAGAGGCGTAGGAAACAGAGCTTACAGCATTTCTACCACGGGTTTGTTTTTGATAGCGAAGGCGGCGATCAACCCGCACCGCCAATAAAATTGCTTCGTCTAGAGATTTAGGCTCAGGATGACCTAACATCAAATCAGAAACTGCATCGGATAGTCCTGACAGGAAACAGTCTAATAAAGCATACATTCCCCATCTATCTGATACAGCCCACCTCCTAAATTCTGCGGCATAAACTTTCACTGGATTACGACCCTGCCTGAGAGTCTTTAGTTTCCTCTCAGCCGTGATAGCAATATCCGGATTATCGTATATACCGGCCATGGCCTTAAAAAAACTCCAGAACTGAGGATAATGCCTCATGCCCTGTGTGAAGACTATATGCCCATGTTTGTAAATCTCCTGACAAAAGGGTCTTTATAAAGGTTACCCTCTGGTTCTCAGATCCTGACAGATTGGGTCTCAACTCAAAATAGGATAGCACACGGTTTCTGAAATTCTAAAAGTCAGATCTATGCCCAGAAAACTTTTCAGGTACAGACATACGAAGGTCCGTGACTGAAGGGGATCGCACTGTATCAATAGTCGTTTGAAGTACCTGTACTGTCCAAGACAGTTGAGTGATCTGAGTCTGTTGGGTATTGATCACCCCGGTAAGATTGTTTACCGCGGTGGTCAGGACTTCAACCTGACTACGCAGTGCGTCCATAATGTTTGGTCTGCTGTTCTGTAACGATTGGTGTCAGCAAGAACAGATTTTCTGATTATTGGTGATCTGCAGTATCACCAATAATACAGATACTATACCTGATTATGTGGTGATCTGCAGAATCACCAATAATGCGAGTATAGCAAGACACAGGACAACCAGATGTAAACAGTAATACAGATAGAGATACCAACTCCCCCAGAGGAGCTGGTAGAGGGAGATATCTCTATAGAACACAGGGATCAGCACTCCAGCAAGCTGGAGATGCAGATGAACTAGTAATCAGTTCACCCGAGGAGCGGGTGGTGCACAGTAAGACAACGTATACTGATCACCCGTGGAGCCGGTGATTCAGACTGTACTGAAGCAGGTGATCACCTAAGGGGCAGGAGATCAATACTGTACTGCAGCTCCTAATCACCTGAGGAGCAGGTGATGAGGACAGTACCGTAGTTTACTAGTCACCTGAGGAGCAGGTGATTAAGACTGTACTGCAGCTACTGGTCACCTGAGGAGAAGATGATTAAGGTGTACAGAGAATCCCTCACCAGGGACTAGGCTCACTGGTGAGGGCAGAAGAGTCAGACAAGCAGATTCGGCAACAAACGGACAGATACGGTACAAAGACACAAGGCTTAAATCAGAGTAGTGTTAAGGCTGAGTCGGCAACAGGATCAGATAGGCAGAAGCACAGAATCAGTAAGCAGAAGAGTAGTCAAGGCTAGCAGAAGGTCATAACAAATAATACAATTCAATTAGTACTTTAGCTATCAACAGAATCTGACTAAGTGTGGATCCCCAGCTCCTGCTGGTTCTAGCACACTTTGGGATCTGACTAAGGTCTGAGTGCTAACACGTAGCATTTGCAACAGCAGACGAGGAGCTACTGACAGGCAGGTCCTATATATACTGAGAGCGCCCCAGTCACTCAGCCAATCGGGAGCACTGCTGGAGTCAGCTGACCGGCTGATCAGCTGACTCCCCTTCTATTCGCATAAAGTTCCTGTCGCCTGGCGCGCCCTCAGTCTATGTGCAACTGAAGGACCAGGCAAAACTCCACCATGTAACTGCACGACGGAGGCCGCCGGCTGAGACGCGGAGACAGCCGCCATGCCGCTCACCGCTGCGGCGGCATCTCCGCTATCTATTACATTGGGCATCTGGAAAAAGGCTTGTCAGGAGAAGAAATGGTGAGCACTACCATCAAACCTGTGTCATGCCAACAGTAAAGCATCCTGAGACCATTCATGTGTGGGGTTGCTTCTCATCCAAGGGAGTGGGCTCAGTCACAATTTTGCCAAAAAACACAGCCATGAGTAAAGAATGGTACCAAAACATCCTCCAACAGCAACTTCTTCCAACAATCCAACAACAGTTTGGTGGTCATTCCTCAAGAGGCGGGTGGGCAAACAAAAACCAACTAATTCTGAGAAACTCAAAGAAGTGATTATGAAAGAATGGGTTGCTATGAGTCAGGATTTGGCCCAGAAGTTGATTGGGAGCACGCACAGTCGAATTGCAGAGGTCCTGAAAAAGAAGGGCCAACACTGCAAGTACTGACTCTTTGCATAAATCTCATGTAATTGTCAATAAAAGCCTTTGAAAACGAATGAAGTGCTTATAATTATATTTCAGTACATCACATAACCAACTGAAACAAAGATCTAAAAGCAGTTTAGCAGCAAACTTTGTTAAAACTCATATTTTTGACAGTCTCAAAACTTTTGGCCAGGACTGTACACTACAATAACCCCTGCTGCCCTACCAGCTAAACTACACATCACTGCACTACATACTACACTACAATACACTAACCCCTGCTGCCCTACCAGCTAAGCTACACTACTCTACACTAATCCCTGCAATCACTCTCACCTCACTCACTCCGGGCCCTCAGTGTATGGGAAGCTGCAGGAGGAAAAGAGGATCACATGTGGAGCTGCAGGACTAGAGCGACAGTGGAGAGGAGCATGGTGGCAGGATGCGGTAAGTATATTCCAGCAGCAGGAATACTGTATATTTGGAATAGAAGACACCCAGTTTTGGGTAAGAAGTAGGGATGGTCGCTGCATTCCGCGGAATTAAAAATTCTGAGATTCTGGACGGAATTTGATGATTCCGGATCCGAAGCGATGGAACAGAATTACTTTAGCCCTAATTCGGAATTTCCGTGGAACAAAACGAAATTTTGCAGAATTTTACGGAATTCACATTTTTTCCCCCTTAAGTATTTCAACTCAATAGAAAAATGAGCTTGCTTAGGGAATTGTACGATTTCAAAAGCCAACTCACATACAGTGGCTTGCAAAAGTATTCAGTTCCCTTAAAGTTTTCCACATTTTGTCACATTACTGCCACAAACATGAATCAATTTTATTGGAATTCCATGTGAAAGACCAATACAAAATGGTGTACACGTGAGTAGTGGAACGGAAATCATACATGATTCCAAACATTTTTTACAAATAAATAACTGCAAAGTGGGGTGTGCATAATTATTCAGCCCCCCAGGCAAGCTCATTTTTCTCTTGGATATATCACAATGGTACATGCTAGGCTGGCTTTAGCATATAGCATTTTAGTGTGTTGTGTTGGTGGTATAATGGTTAGGATAGCAGCCTACAGAGCGGTAGGCCTGGGTTCAATGCCTGGCCAATGTATGTCATTTGGCTTTTGGCATCCTACAAATCCCTAAGCAAGCTAATTTTTCTCTTGGATATATCATAATGGTGCATGCTAGGCTGGCTTCAGCATGTAGTGTTGGTGGTGGTATAGTGGTGAAGAGAGCTACCTACCGAGCACTAGACCTGGGTTCAATCCCTGGCCAAGACCTGGGTTCACTGTTTTTGTTTTCTGTTATTGTTGTTTTTTACACACTGTGGTCACATTACAGTTCAAACAGGATGAAAGTGTATTTTTTTTCCAATGATTTCATCACAATTTGAATTTTTTTTTTGTGTAGTAGATTAGACCCTGCAAATAAAAAGGATTAATTAAAACATGCCTTAAAGAGACTCTGAAGCAATTTTTTTTTGCTATATTTACCTTTTAATTAGCTTCAGATGTCTCATCAGCAGTAAACCGCCACATCCCCACCGAAAAACGAGGGCTGCAGACCCCCCAAACCCCCGGGCAAACATCCACGACAAACTTGGTCATGGATTGTGCTGCTCTGAGAGGCAGAGCTATGAGTTGTAGCTCTGCCTCTCCTGCCGTCAATCGCTGCATGGATCGCCACCTCTCCCTGCCCCTCTCCATCCAGGACGAGTGAGAGGGGCGGGGAGAGGCAGAGATCCACTGCGATTGACATAAGAAGAGGCAGAGCTACAGCATAGAGCTCTGCCCCTTCCAGGAAGTGGCGGCCAGATTCCCCCGGGGATTTGGGGGGTCTGCAGCCCTCGTTTGTCGGGGGGAATGCGGTTTACCGCTAATGAGAGCACTGAAGCTAATTAAAAGGTAAATATAGCAAAACATTTTTGCTTCAGACTCTCTTTAAATGGTCTGAGTTTCATGCTCACCAGGGACATATCATACCATAGCAATTTTAGCTACAGCTGTTTAGAGAGATACGTCTTCATTTAATACTGTTATATTCATCCAGATTGATCCAGACATGTTGAGTGAGGGAAGGAGGCAAAACACCGCAGCTACCCCTAAACCCCCTGAAAGCAACAGAGGAGAAAGGAATCCCTGAGTTATTCCACGCACAGTCTTCAAGAAAGCAGGCCCCGCTCAAACTAAGGTGGTGCCGCAGCATGAGCCCTCACCAGAGTGCACTGACTCTTCTGCACATTCCTCCCCAGACAGAGCACAATAGCAGCTGCAATCTCTGCCACAATATCGGAGCATAGAGATGGCCCGAACCTCCGATTTTAGGTTCGCTAACCTACCGCGAAAGTTCGGTTCGCGCAAAATTTCGCGAACTGCCATAGACTTCAATGGGGAGGCGAACTTGAAAAATTTGAAAAAATTATGCTGGCCAGAAAAGTAATGGAAAAGATGTTTCAAAGCATCAAACACCTGGAGGGAGACATGGTTGACTGAGATAAACGTCAAAAGTCCCGAAAAAAAAAATTGGTTTTCACACAATGCAGTGTTTTAAGGGTAGAAATCACATTCAATGCTAAATTGCAGGCCTACACTACTATATGTGTATACATCAATCAGGGAGTGTAAACCTTCCTCTCTTCCTCCTCCTCTGGAGGAGGAGAATCTTGTCTTCTGGGGATTTGTATAATGTCAAAAGCACACTCACATACTTTGGCCAGGAATCAAACCCAGGTCAACTGCTTGGAGGGCAGCTATGCTCACCACTATACTACATACACTACAGGCTGAAGCCAGCCTAGCTGGCCTGGGAAGGTTGAAAAGCTAGGTGGCTGTGCAACCACTCCTGCTAACCTAAAGCTTACTTGTGTCTTACAACACATTGGCTTAAGTCTTTACCAAATCCAATGCTCCAATATGGGGAAGCGTCTCTGTGGTGTCACAGTTCACTCATCTCTTCAACTACAAGAAAGGCCCAGGAGTAGCCTTAGCTATATCTACCCACTATATCTACGGCAGGGCCCTTATTACACTTTCTCTTACAGGGCTATGGAAACTGTTTTACCCATGCGATAAAGCGAGGTGCAAAAATGAAACCATGCCTAGCAGAGGATGATTTCAATCTATCAACCTCTGGGTTATGGACCCAGCACACTTCTGCTGCGCCACTCTGCAGTCTGCTTACATTTGTATACAATCTTCAAGTTTAAGAAGGGTACATTAGTTGAAATAGTTACACTACAATCTATGTTACAGCAGGGCCCTAATGACACTTTCTCTTAAGGGGCTATGGCGGCCATTGGTTAGTGCATTTGGCTGTTAACCGAAAGGTTGGTGGTTTAAGCCCAGCCAGGGATGGCTTTGCATTTTGTGTTCAACCGTTGTCCGAAGAAAACCCCAGATAGCCATTTAGCAGCAACAACATACACACAGTCCTTGTGGCACAATTGGTTAGTGCATTTGGCTGTTAACCTAAAGCAGTTGACCTGGATTCGATTCCTGGCCAAAGTATGTAAGCGTGCTTTTGACATCCTACAAATCCCTGGAAGACTGTTGTGGGATGCTATATAAGGAATAACAAGGAACAAGCTAACAAGCCTACAACAGCCTAACTAAGCTTTCCCTAGCAGAGTCTGTCAGCAGCTGTCCCTTAACTAATTACTGTAGGCAGACAAATGAGTAAAATAGCCGGAGAACCTTGCCTTTTATAAGAGGGGTGGGGCTCTAGGAGTGAGTGTAGTTTGATTGGCGACAATGTGCCTGCTGACTGTGATATAGAGTGTCGTCCCACTGACACTCGTATTACATAGACAGCGATTGATAATTCATACTGTGTGTGTGCCACTTCCAGGCCCAGCACATTCAGTGACTACCTGTGTGTGTGACAGGTGCACATTGTAATACCCATCACTGCATATATCTACCTACCTTTTGTTCACAGTGCACCCACCTACCTATGTGAGCTGAGCGCACGCAGTGTCACTGTGCCTGTCCGGTACCTGTCTGTGTGTGACAGGAATACATTGTAATACCCATCACTGCATATACCTACCTGTTGTGTTCAGTGAACCCACCTCATAACTGCATATACTACCTGTTGTGTTCAGTGCACCCACCTACCTAAGTGAGTGCACACAGTGTGATATACCACTCCGTGCATACCTGTTAACTGCACCTGTGTGACTGCACATTGCATTAGTCAAGTCAGTGCATACCTTGCACTTTATCCCCCCGATATGGACACAACGGACAAAACAGGTAGAGGCAGACCCAGAGGAAGGCAGGTCTGTGCGAGGTCATGTTAAAGTGATTTTGTGCGGCCCTGTCCCAAAGTACAGTGCTCAGAAGAAGGCACATCCCATCAACTCCCAAGATTGTCAGGACGTGGTTGACTATTTAACAGAGAACACCTCATCTTCTGCAGCCACCAGCGCTACTACAAGCACCACATCTGCTGCATTTGACACTTCACAGGAGTTATTTGGTGGGGAATTAACTGATTCACAGCCATTGTTACAACCAGATGAAGGTGCTAAGCAAGTTACACCACCTCATATGTCTGAGTTAGGCGGCGACACTATGGATGTAACGTGTGAGGAGGAGGAGGATGAAGTTGGTGCATTTTTGGAGGTGTCTGAGGCAAGCGAAGCTGGGCAGGATGATTATGATGATATGGATCCCACATGGGTTCCTAAGAGACAAGATGACTAAAGGGACAGTTCAGAGGGGGAGTCAGAGAGGAGTAGGAGGAGATGAGTTCCTGAAAGAAGCAGATGGAGCTCGTCATCAGAAACAGCTGGTGGCAGTGTCCGGCGCCATGTATTGCCACCTATGTAAAGCCAGGCAACATGCCCTTCAATGTCAGCTGCTGATGCCACCATAGTGCCATCACCCCAGGCGGCTCAACGGTTTAGACATTTTTTAATGTCTGCCTCAGATCGGAGCAATGCCATCTGTTGTCTCTGCCTCCAAAAATTGAGCCGTGGAAAGGCCAACACTCACATAGGGACAAGTGCCTTACGAAGGCACACGGAGAAAAGGCACAAACTGCAATGGGAAGAGCTGTTACCATACAAGCTGGTGGACTCTGAGGCCTTTCATAAATTTGTGGCCATTAGAACACCGCAGTGGAAGATACCAGGCCACAATTATTTCTCTAAAAAGGCAATACCCAAACTGTACCGTGAAGTTGAGAGGCAAGTGGTGTCATCTCTGGCACACAGTGTTGGGTCAAGGGTCCACCTGACCACGGATGCCTGGTCTGCCAAGGACTGTCAGGGCCACTACATTACTTACACAGCCCATTGGATCAACCTGGTGACTGATGGCAAGCAGGGAGTACGTGGCTGTGCAGTGGACCACCTTGTGACACCTCCACGGCTTGAAGGCAGGCCTCCTGCCACCTTCTCTCCTCCTGCTACATCCTATTCACTGTCGTCCTCCTCCTCCTCCTTGGCTGAGTGGCAGTTCAACTGTACTGGTGCTGCGATCTTCTCTCCAGCTACACAGCCCCATCTCCCCAGGGCTTATGCTGCATGCCAGCCAGGTACGATGGTGTCAAGCCATCTTAGACATGTCTTGCCTCAAAGTGGTTATGGCATGCTTTGCGGACATTAAGCGGAGAAACAACTTGCCGGTGAGACGCTTGATATGTGATAGCCCGACTAGCTGGAGTTCAACTCTGGTCATGTTCTCTCGCCTGCTAGAACATGAGAAAGCTGTTACCCAGTACCTGTACAATTACAGTAAAAGGACACAATCTGGGGAGATGGGGATGTTCTGGCCCAACAACTGGACACTGATGTGAAATGCATGCAGGTTCATGCGGCAGTTTGAGGAGGTGACAAACCTGGTGAGTTGTAGTGAAGGCACCATCAGCGACTTGATCCTGTACGCTTACTTCCTGGAGCGTGCCGTGCGTAGAGTGGTGGACCAAGCTGTGGAGGAGCGTGAACAGGAAAAGTTATGGCAGGAACAGTTGTGGGAGCAATTTTCATCAGAATCAGATGTTTCCTCAACACCTGCGGCAGCACAGAGGGGGGAGAAGGAGTAAGAGTCGTGTGGGAAAGAGGAGTCAGACTCAGATAATGAGGAAGGTGTTTCTTTGGAGGAGGAGGAGGTGGTGGCAGAAGAACAACCACAGCAGGCGTTGCAGGGGGCTTGTGCTGCTCAACGTTCCCGTGGTATTGTTCGTGGCTGGTGGGAGGAGGAGGACTAACGTGACGTCACTGAGGAACAGCAAGAGGAGATGGATAGCACGTCTGCATCCAACTTTGTGCAGATGATTTTGCAGTAGTAGAACAGAGGCGCCAGCAGAATAAAAGTGGATAAAAGCTTTACAACTTGCTTGGAGGAAGTGGTGGACTTACCTCCATAAAGCAGACACGAAAGACTGTCTGTATAATAGTAATCACATTTATTATATGGTACCCCAAAAGTGCAACGCATTTCGCAGGCCGAGCCCGCTTCATCAGGCAATAAAGTGGGGACAAAACTGTAGACAAGAGACAGTACATTATGCTATAGTAAATTCTGCAGTTACAAGATGCATATTAATATATTACATGTCATAAAGCATACCATATGAAAAATTGCTTTGTGGAGATAGCATAAAAAGTTGGGTGTATAAGTAAACAATAGGGGGTAGAGGCTATGGTGCTCGTGATAGTAATGGGCTATGGGGTATTTTTTACACAGATTTGCAATGAGTGGTATTGGTAATGAAAAAGGGTATGTGTCAGCAAGTGTAATGGGTAATAGAGCATTGAGAAGAGAACAGGGGGCCAGAAATATAAGGTAAAGTGTGCAAATAAAATAACATAAAGAACTCACCAGAATTCCAGCAGTAGCAGGTGTAGCGCCTCAGTGGAGTGGTGAGGACGCTCAACTCCTTATATGTACACAGGTACTTGCTAATAGGGCCAAATAGATGTGTGGGAAGTGTTAGGTGGGCGGGGTTAGGGTGAGTGTGCGAGCAGCCAATGAGTTCTCGCCATCTGTGTTCAGTGAATTGGGTTTTTGGGAAGGGTGGGCGGGGTTGGGGCGGGCTTGCGAGTAGCCAATGGGCTCTCACCACCTGTGTTCAGTGTGTTGGGTAGTTGGGGGGGGGGGGTGGATACAGGTACCATGGTTATCAAATGTGCAGCTGAGTACAGTACTAGCTAAATAGAGTACTGGTTAAGGGCACTGTCTTTGACATGGGAGACCAGGGTTCAAATCCCAGCCAGGGGATAGTTAATAAGAAAATAATACATGAACATAATATTAATTATGGCAGGAATTAAATTAATACATTTGGCAATGCAAATGTAATGTAACAAAATTATAGCTGGTGTTGATACAGAAAGGCAAAGTAAATACTCATGGAAAAAAACATAAACATTGGAGGACAAGTTATAAACAACTGGAGAAAAAAAAATAATATGGTAAACACAATGAGATAAAAAGGAGGAAGAAGACAAAGTTAAAACAAGACAAATATAGATGTATAAATCATGAACAATTCTAATTATTGATCTAAATAATGTGAATATACAGCTATGTAAAAATAATGATCTAGCCTGAGGTATTGTTGTAAAGATGAACGTTGCTATATTAAAAATGAACAATACAAGTATAAATAATAAAAGTACTAAAAATAGGAGTACTAAAAATATTACACATAAAAGGATAAAAGAGAGAGGCCAGAGATAAATGAAAAACGGAATAGTTAGTGTTTTAGTAGATTTTTTCCAAAACTTCGTTCAGACCTTCAGGTATGAGGGTTCTTAGAGTTTGTATCCAGTACATTTCATGTTTTTTAAGTTGTTCGAATGCATTTGGTAAACTAGCATCAATAGAGTCAAGTAGTATAATGCTGAAGAGTTGTGGGTTATTGTCATGGTGGGTGCAAAAGTGCCGTGAAACGCTGTGAAGGGGGAATTTATTGGTGATGTTTCTTTTGTGTTGCCCGATTCTGCTGCGGGCCAACTGTGTAGTTCTCCCCACGTACTGGAGACGGCAAGGGCATGAAATGAGATAGATGACGAATTTGGATTCGCAGGTGAGGTGTTTTTTTATGTGATATTGAATATTGGTGCTAGAGAAAACAAAGGAAGCACAGGTGTTGATGAACTGGCAAGCTGTGCAGCGGTTCTTGTTGTAGGGGAAGCAGCCAGGCCAAATGTTTGTCCATCCGCAATATTCTAAAAAATCGTTGGGACATTCTCATGCAAGACCCCTACTTACGGCCCTTATTACCCACAGCACCTTCAATTACATATAGGAGAGCACTGAATCTCCGCAACCTACTAGCGCCAAGCAAATTACGTACAACTAATGAACTCTCCCCTCCGCAAGCACGGGAGCCTGGCTGCTTCCCCTGCAACAAGAACCGCTGCACAGCTTGCCAGTTCATCAGTACGACACCCTTGCCGTCTCCAGTACGTGGGGAGAACTACACAGTTGACCCGCAGCAGAATCGGGCAACACAAACAAAACATCACCAATAAATTCCCCCTTCACAGCGTTTCACGGCACTTTTGCACCCACCATGACAATAACCCACAACTCTTCAGCATTATACTACTTGACTCTATTGATGCTAGTTTACCAAATGCGTTCGAACAACTTAAAAAACATGAAATGTACTGGATACAAACTCTAAGAACCCTCATACCTGAAGGTCTGAACGAAGTTTTGGAAAAAATCTACTAAAACACTACCTATTCCGTTTTTCTTTTATCTCTGGCCGCTCTCTTTTATCCTTTTATGTGTAATATTTTTAGTACTCCTATTTTTAGTACTTTTATTATTTATACTTGTATTGTTCATTTTTAATATAGCAACGTTCATCTTTACAACAATACCTCAGGCTAGATCATTATTTTTACATAGCTGTATATTCACATTATTTATATCAATAATTAGAATTGTTCATGATTTATACATCTTTATTTGTCTTGTTTTAACTTTGTCTTCTTCCTCCTTTTTATCTCATTGTGTTTACCATAATTTTTTTTTCTCCAGTTGTTTATAACTTGTCCTCCAATGTTTATGTTTTTTTTCAAGAGTATTTATTTTGCCTTTCTGTATCAACACCAGCTATAATTTTGTTACATTACATTTGCGTTGCCAAATGTATTAATTTAATTCCTGCCATAATTAACATTATGTTCATGTATTATTTTCTTATTAACTATCCCCTGGTCGGGATTTGAACCCTGGTCTCCCATGTCAAAGACAGTGCCCTTAACCAGTTCTCTATTTAGCTAGTACTGTACTCAGCTGCACATTTGATAACCATGGTACCTGTATCCACCCCCCCCCCCCCCCAACTACCCAACACACTGAACACAGGTGGTGAGAGCCCATTGGCTACTCGCAAACCCGCCCTAACCCCGCCCACCCTTCCCAAAAACCCAATTCACTGAACACAGATGGCGAGAACCCATTGGCTGCTCGCACACTCACCCTAACTCCGCCCACTTAACACTTCCCACACATCTAATCAGGGCCGTGCAGAGGGACCTTAAATGGGGGTGCTCATATTTTAAAAAGGGGACCTCTCCCCCCCACCCCGAAATGCACAGTACCAACCACAAAGTGGTGACCCCCTTGCCCGTCAGTGACATGTGAAGCTGAGGGACATGGAGCTTATGGGGGCAATGAGGAAGCCCCACGTATGGCCAGCTCATACATTTATGCATTGTTCAAGTACTCTTTAAAGTGAGTATGAAGCGAAGTAAAAAAAACCCTAGAGAAACAGATACTTATCTAATGAGAGGGAAGGCTCGGAGCCTATAGAGCCTTCCCATGCTTCCTATGGTCCCCGCGTTCCAGCACTGGATTCCCCATAAGCAGTATCTAACTGATGGGTTGGAGACTGCTCACTTCCACTGCTGTGGGAGGCTTCGACAAACTTAGGGAGCCCAAGTGCTCTCGTAGACAGCCGCTCCCTTACTGCACATGCCCAAGTGCACAAGAATGTGTCCTTGTGCGTTTATGCAGTATGAAGTGGTCTGTCTTCGGTAGCACTCAGGCTCCCGAAGACTTCTGAAGTCTCCCACAATGGCAGAAGTGAGCAGTCTCTGATCCATTAGTTAGAGACTACTTACGGGGGATCTAGCACTGGAACGCGGGGACCATAGGAGGAATGGGAAGGCTCTATAGGCTCAGAGCCTTCCTTCTCCTTAGGTAAGTATCTGTTTGTTTGTTTGTTTGTTTGTTTTTTTTACTTCGCTTCAACTCACTTTAAAATGGTGAGTTTAGGCTGTAGTAAATACTGTAAATTAAAAGGCAGAACTTCTAGCGGAGAAAATAAAATACAACGAGGGAAATATTTACTATGTGTGCAATTTAAACCTTATAACCTACAGACTGCCTTCATGTTCTGGATGTCTCCTCACTGAGCTGGCTGTAGAAGTGTGGAGAGGGGGTGGGCTGAGCAGGACAGTGCTGGGTGAAGAGGCTGTGTAAGCACATTTGCTGGCTTCCAAGGGGGCTATATAGTGTGAGATAAGGAGATTGAGCTGAACTGAGGGAGGGCTAGGAGACAGTCACACTGTAATGAGCAGCTGTGATTAGCGATGTGGTCTTGCCCTGTGTTGATGCTAGAGCTGGGGACTCTGGACATCTTGGGAGAGCAGGCTTCCTCCTCCAGTGTCTCTGCATTCCTTACCCCACACTCCCTCCAGCATGTCTCTCGGTTCCTCCTCTTCTCCTGCCAGGCTCTAATCTCGTGTCCAGCTGACATACTGTAACATCGCAGCTACAGAGCACACTGCGAGTGCTGTAGCTGACTAGTCTCCGCCTCCCCCTTCTAGCTGCCAGCTTGTAAGTCCTGCTTCTCCTGCACACTGCGCGCTGGAGAAAAGATGAGGGATGAAGAGAAAAGCTGGGGTGCGTGCAGCCACATGGGCCCTAGAGGTCAGTGGGCCCTGCCACTGTGGGTCACACAAAGGGGGGTGCTTGAGCACCCAGAGCACCCCCCTCTGCACGTGCCTGCATCTAATTGGCCCTATTAGCAAGTACCTGTGTACATATAAGGAGTTGAGCGTCCTCACCACTCCACTGAGGCGCTACACCTGCTACTGCTGGAATTCTGGTGAGTTCTTTATGTTATTTTATTTGCACACTTTACCTTATATTTCTGGCCCCCTGTTCTATTCTCAATGCTCTACTACCCATTACACTTGCTGACACATACCCTTTTTCATTACCAATACCACTCATTGCAAATATGTGTAAAAAATACCCCATAGCCCATTACTATCAAGAGCACCATAGCCTCTACCAGCTATTGTTTACTTGTACACCCAACTTTTTATGCTATCTCCACAAAGCAATTTTTCATATGGTATGCTTTATGACATGTAATATATTAATATGCATCTTGTAACTGCAGAATTCACTATAGCATAATGTACTGTCTCTTGTCTACAGTTTTGTCCCCACTTTATTGCCTGATGAAGCAGGCTCGGCCTGCGAAACGCGTTGCACTTTTGGGGTACCATATAATAAATGTGATTACTATTATACAGACAGTCTTTCATGTCTACTTTATGGAGGTAAGTCCACCACTTCCTCCAAGCAAGTTGTAAAGCTTTTATCCACTTTTATTCAGCTGGCGCCTCTGTTCTCCTACTGCAAAATCGTGTCCACCTCTGGTGGAGGGGTGATCTACCCCTTTTTCCTCATCTACAGAGAGCGACTTCTTAATCCTGAGTGAGGACAGGTCTAATCTCCTCACCTGCTTATACAGTGGTTGCCTGTGTGGTAACCCACGTTTGTGAGTATATTCTTCTCACTGATTTGCCTTACTTCGTTTAAGTTTTAACATACTACACTATATGGGGCTCTCGGTTTCTCTATATTTTAACTTTGTGCAGATGGTGTTTTTCATGCTGTCCAGCCTGTTGAGGGACCCCCGTATAAAAAAACTCAAGGGGAATGAGCTGTACTGGGTGGCCACGCTACTAGACCCTCGGTATAGGCACAAAGTGGTGGACATGTTACCAACTTACCAGAAGGCAGAAAGGATGCAGCACATGCAGAACAAGCTGGCAACTATGCTTTACAATGCATTTAAAGGTAATGTCACAGCACAACGCAATAAAGGTACCAATGCCAGTAATCCTTCTACCATGTCCATGCAGACAAGGACAGGACACTCTAGCGATCTCATGGTCATGTCGGACATGCGAACATTCTTTAGTCCAACGCCTCGCCTTAGCCCTTCCGGATCCACCCTCCACCAACGCCTCAACCAGCAGGTAGCCAGCTACCTGGTCTTAAGTGTGGATGTAGACACTGTGAGCAGCGATGAACCCTTGGACTACTGGGTGCGCAGGCTTGACCTGTGGCCAGAGCTGTCCCAGTTTGCCATCCAAATTCTGTATTACCCTGCCTCAAGCGTCCTGTCAGAAAGGACCTTCAGCGCAGCTGGAGGCATTGTCACTGAGAAGAGAAGTCGCCTAGCTCACAAAAGTGTTCAGTACCTGACCTTTATCAAAATGAATGAGGAGGCATGGATCCCGGAGGGCTACTGCCCACTCGAAGACTAAGTCAGTCCCCACACACAGCATCTCTGCCTGCACGCCGTGTGACTGACTGCCTGCCCCAAGACTAAGTCGCTGCCCACACAACATCTCTGCCCACAGGCCGCTTGACTACCTTCTGCACCACCACCAACAGGGTCCAGGACTCCAGGCGGATTCCTGAATTTTTAAGGCTGCTGCTAGCAGCGGCCGTTACCATAATTTTTCTGGTGCGTGTACATGCCTGCCTAATTTTTCTGGCTGCAGTGCAGCTGCAACAACAAAACAAAAGGCATGTACATGTGCCCATTCCCCTTCGTGATCATTACCTTGCCTCGGTGAAGGGGCTTGCGTATCACAATGAAGCAATGACTGCCGGCTATATGAGTGTCTCGGGGGGTAGCACACCAAAGATAATAAGGTTGTTGCTTCATTGTGGACAGACCAAATTTGATGAGCTGGACAGTCACTGTTGTTCTATCATTGAGATACCACAGCCTGGCGACCATATGGGCTTGAAAACCGTCATGGCCTGCACTCTGGCCATGGTGCGCACCAGTCCAGCACGGCCGTCACTACATAAACAGCTGTTTGTGGTGCGTTACACAGTGAGTTTGGTGTGTCAGTGCAAAGCAGTACTCTAATTACACTCCCTGATTGATGTATACAAGATGTTATAAAGCACTTTAGGCCTGCAAAAGTTCACCTTCCCATTGAAGTCTATTGCGGTTCATGAAAGTTTGCGCGAACTGAACTTTCGCGTAAGTTCGCGAACTGAAAATCGGAGGTTCGGGCCATCTCTACCCCACAAGTGTGTTCTTTTAATACACCACAAACCCCACCCTACGTGTTTGTCGGGGTCTGGAGGGATTTGGTTCCTTTATCCAGCCCTCAGCAAGTGGGTAGTTGATTTATTTACCACACGCAGAAAGATTCTCTTGTTAATTGATCTAGGTTAAAAGCAACTTATGGTTATTTGAAATTCCACTAACTCTGTAAGTTCTACATATACAAGTCCATCTCAAAAAATTAGCATATTGTGATAAAGTTCATTATTTTCTGCAATGTACTTATAAACATTAGACGTTCATATATTTTAGATTCATTACACACAACTGAAGTAGTTCAAGCCTTTTATTGTTTTAATATTGATGATTTTGGCATACAGGTCATGAAAACCCAAAATTTCTATCTCAAAAAATTAGCATATCATGAAACAGTTATCTAAACGAGCTATTAGCCTAATCATATGAATCAACTAATTAACTCTAAACACCTGCAAAAGATTCCTGAGGCTTTTAAAAACTCCCAGCCTGGTTCATTACTCAAAACCGCAATCATGGGTAAGACTGCCTGTCTGACTGCTGTCCAGAAGGCCATCATTGACACCCTCAAGCAAGAAGGTAAGATACAGAAAGACATTTCTGAACGAATAGGCTGTTCCCAGAGTGCTGTATCAAGGCACCTCAGTGGGAAGTCTGTGGGAAGGAAAAAGTGTGCCAGAAAACGCTGCACAAGGAGAAGAGGTGACCGGACCCTGAGGAAGATTGTGGAGAAGGACCGATTCCAGACCTTGGGGGACCTGCGGAAGCAGTGGACTGAGACTGGAGTAGAAATATCCAGAGCCACCGTGTAAAGGTGTGTGCAGGAAATGGGCTACAGGTGCCGCATTCCCCAGGTCAAGCCACTTTTGAACCAGAAACAGTGGCAGAAGTGCCTGACCTGGGCTACAGAGAAGCAGCACTGGACTGTTGTTCAGTGGTCCAAAGTACTTTTTTTGGATGAAAGCAACTTTTGCATGTCATTCGGAAATCAAGGTGCCAGAGTCTGGAGGAAGACTGGGGAGAGGGAAATGTCAAAATGCCTGAAGTCCAGTGTCAAGTACCCACAGTCAGTGATGGTCTTGGGTGCCATGTCAGCTACTGGTGTTGGTCCACAGTGTTTTATCAAGGGCAGGGTCAATGCAGCTAGCTATCAGGAGATTTTGGAGCACTTCATGCCTCCATCTGCTGAAAAACTTTATGGAGACGAAGATTTCATTTTTCAGCACGACCTGGCTGGAACCTGCTCACAGTGCCAACACCACTGGTAAATGGTTTACTGACCATGGTATTAGTGTGCTCAATTGGCCTGCCAACTCTCCTGACCTGAACCCCATAGAGAATCTGTGGGATATTGTGAAGAGAAAGTTGAGAGAGACGCAAGACCCAACCCTCTGGATGCGTTTAAGGCCGCTATCGAAGCATCCTGGGCCTCCATAACACCTGAGCAGTGCCACAGGCTGATTGCCTCCATGCCACGCCACTTTGAAGCAGTCATTTCTGCAAAAGGATTCCCGACCAAGTATTGAGTGCATAACTGAACATAATTATTTGAAGGTTGACTTTTTTTGTTTTAAAAACACTTTTCTTTTATTGGTCGGTTGAAAAATGCGAATTTTTTGAGATAGGAATTTTGGGTTTTCATGAGCTGTATGACAAAATCATGAATATTAAAACAATAAAAGGCTTGATCTACTTCAGTTGTGTGTAATGAATCTAAAATATATGAAAGTCTAATGTTTATCAGTACATTACAGAAAATAATGAACTTTATCACAATATGATAATTTTTTTAGAAGGACCTGTATACTCGTATTCTATCTCACCTTGCTTTATTCTTTCTTTCTCTTTCTACTTAAGAGAGTTTATGGCACTCCATATAGTTACACAGTTATGTAGTTATTTGGGTTGAAAAAAGAGATACAGTCTGTCCATCGAGTTCAACCAGAGAACAAAGTACAACACCAGCCTGCTCCCTCACATATCCCTGTTGATCCAGAGGAAGGCGAAAACCCCTTATAAGGCATGTTCCAATTAGCCCAAAAAGGGAAAAAAATCCTTCCTGACTCCAGATGGCAATCAGATAAAATCCCTGGATCAACATCACTGGGCATTGTCTAGTAATTGTAGCCATGGATGTCTTTCAATGCAAGGAAAGCATCTAAGCCCCCTTTAAATGCAGGTATAGAATTTGCCATAACTACTTCCTGTGGCAATGCATTCCACATCTTAATTACTCTTATTGTATAGAACCCTTTCCTAAATAAATGGCTAAAACGTTTTTCCTCCATGCGCAGATCATGTCCTCTAGTCCTTTGAGAAGGCCAAGGGACAAAAAGCTCATCCGCCAAGCTTTTATATTGCCCTCTGATGTATTTATACATGTCATTTATATCCATTCTAAGGTGTCTTTTCTCTAGACTAAATAAACCCAGTTTATCTAACCTTTCTTGGTAAGTGAGACCTTCCATCCCACGTATCAATTTTGTTGCTCGTCATTGCACCTGCTCTAAAACTGCAATATCTTTCTTGTAATGTGGTGCCCAGAATTGAATTCCATATTCCAGATGTGGCCTTACTAGAGAGTTAAACAGGGGCAATATTATGCTAGCATCTCAAGTTCTTATTTCCTTTTCAGTGCATCCCAAAATTTTATTGAATACGATTATTTAACTTGTTGTCATACTCCTAAGTCCTTCTCCAAATTTGATGTCCCCAACTGTATCCCATTTATTTTGTATGGTGCTAGACCATTGGTACGACCAAAATGCTTGACAAATACAGGAGAAACCACCAGGAGAACCAGTTTAGGCATAATTTAATACCAAATTTGACAGACAAACACTATACACAGTGTTATCCCGCCTCTTCTGCCTCTGGTAAAGCAAAAGGAGTTTCCATCCTCCTACATAAAAATTGTGAACTTGAAATCACAAATAAGCTGATAAACTCTAAAGGGAGGTTTGTTTTCCTTCAAAGCAAAAAAGGGGACTGTAATCAGTGGTGCTCATCCGGATTCTGGATATCCGGGTAACCCGGATTTAGAGATTAGTTTAGCTGAGCCTCACCAGAGGAGCTGGTGGGGACTAATAGAATACAGTAACTGATTAGTTTAGCTGAAACTCACCAGAGGAGCTGGTGGGCACTATTAGAATACAGTAACTGATTTGTTTAGCTGAACCTCACCAGAGGAGCTGGTGGGCACTATTAAGAATACCTCACCAGTGGCGAGGGCCCACTGGTGAGTCGGAGCGTCAGACAGGCTAGGTTCGGCAACTAAGAGGCAGATACAGTACAGAGTCAGAAGGCAAAAGAGTAGTAGGTAATCAGGCAAGGATTCAGCAACTAGATCAGATGGGCAGAAGTACAAAGACGAATAGCAATTAGCAGAGTCAGAGGTTAGCCAGAGTCATACACAGAATATCAATAATATACAGTAAACAATATCCTAGTCTTGTGTGAAATCCCTGGTTTCCTCCCAGATCAAAGCACACCGGATACTAGTCTAAGGTCTGAGCGCTAGCACATAAGTATTGATATTCTAAACCGCAGACGAATTGCGAGTGATCAGAGACGGCTTAAGAAGCAGAGGACACCTCCAAGCTGCGCCCACTCCAATCAGCCAATCCTGAGCGGCGAACGTCCGCTTTGACGTCAGCCGACCAGCAGAGAGGAATCCGCATGCATAGTAGGTTTCAACAGGGACACATGAAATGTCTTAACACCCCTCCAAGTGGACGGAAGTGAAACAGCATATGTGACCTTATTGATTCTCTTAAAGATAGGATATGGGCTTATATATCTAGGGCCAAATTTGGCAGAGGGCTGCTTCAGAGCCAGATGTCGAGTAGACACCCACACCAGATCCCCTGGTGCAAAGTCCCACTCTCCCAGACGTCTGCCGACCAGCGGGTCAGCTGACGTGCCTTCTCCCAGCATAAAGGTCCTGTCTACGCACGCGGCCGCGTGATACAGAAACCTTATGTGCAAATGACAATTCCGTCCTCGGCGTGTTAGACGCCGAGGGAACAGAAAAAGACTCTGAATAGGGAACCGAAGCGGCTGCGGAGACACCCTGCGTGCCCGCAGCCGCATATGTTACAGTACCCCCAACCCCCCCCCCCCCCTTGAGGCTTGGACTCCGGACACGGGCCACCAGGTCTGTCAGGATGCAACCTATGGAACTCCTCTCTGAGTTCTTCCGCATGCATATGATGACTACGGACCCACGATCTCTCCTCAGGCCCATACCCCCTCCAATGAACCAGGTACTGTACAGAGTTGCGCACCAACCGGGAATCCAAAATTTGTTCTATCTCATATTCAGGCTCTCCATCTATCACCACAGGAGGGGGGGGGGGGAGAGGAATCCTCATGCATAGAAGGTTTCAACAGGGACACATGAAATGTCTTAACACCCCTCCAAGTGGACGGAAGTGAAATAGCATATGTGACCTTATTGATTCTCTTAGAGATAGAATATGGGCCTATATATCTAGGGCCCAATTTGGCAGAGGGCTGCTTCAGACCCAGATGTCGAGCAGACACCCACACCAGATCCCCTGGTGCAAAGTCCCACTCTCCCAGACGTCTCCTATCTGCCTGTTTCTTCTGAGTCATAAACGCCTTCTTAAGATTTCTATGAACCAAGGCCCATATCTCTTTCAAAGTTCCCTGCCACTTCTCCAATGCTGGGAAAGGAGATGCCACCACAGGCAAAGAAGAGAACTTTGGAGATCTCCCTATCACAACCTGAAAGGCAGAGAACCCTGAGGAAGAACTCTTCAAATTATTATGGGCAAACTCTGCAAACGGCAAGAAATTGGCCCACTCGGTCTGGGCGTCAGCCACATAACACCTCAGAAACTGTTCTAGGGACTGATTGACCCTTTCCGTTTGGCCATTCATCTATGGGTGGTAGCCGGAGGAAAACGATAGGTTAATTCCCAGATGATTACAAAAACCCCTCCAAAATTTGGAGACGAACTGGACTCCCCTATCTGACACCACATCTTCTGGAACACCATGCAAACGAAAGATGTGGTGAATGAAGAACTCTGCCAGTTCTTGAGCAGAAGGCAGTCCCTCCAAAGGAATGAAATGGGCCATCTTACTAAACCTATCGACTACCACCCAAAGACTCCCTGAGACCTAGGGAGTTCCCCTACAAAGTCCATGGACAAGTGCGTCCATGGTTGCTCTGGTACAGGTAGTGACTGTAAGGTGCCTACGGGAGCTTGTCTGGAGGGTTTGCTCCTGGTGGCACAAACAGAACAGCTCCCCACAAAGTCCTTACAGTCAGACACAATGGATGGCTACCACACACATCTGTCCAACAACTCTAGCGTGCGGGCAACCTCAGGGTGACCTGCAGTCTTATGGGAGTGAAACGTATGGAGAATCTCAAATCTGAACTGGAGAGGCACAAAAAGGACTCCATCTGGTTTCCCCTCAGGGGCTTCCTGCTGAAATGGGCCCAGCATAGTTGCCCAGTCTTTCCCAGACCCAATTTCAGTGGAACCAGAGGAGTGAGATTATGACCCCTCCACTTGGATCTCGGTAGCTCCTACTGTGACTTTCTCCAAACAATGATGATGACACTAGGAGGACCAAGCTAACAATTGTCTGGAACTCCAGTCAGTCTGAGGGGAGTGTTTTCAAAGCCACGGATTACCGAGAATCACTGTGGAGGTAGACATCTCTAGGACCAAAAACTGTATTTGTTCTTTATGTAACACCCCCAACTGACACAATAACAATGGAGTCTGATTAATGGGTAACTTCCCTTGCAATGGTGAATCGTCCATTGCAGTGACTATTATCTGACGTCCCACAGGCAGAAGAGGAAAACCAAACTTAACGGCGACGTCATAAGCCATGACATTAACTGCAAAACCCAAGTCTATAAAGGCCTGGGTGGAAAGGACTTGACCCTCCCAGGTAATAGAACACGGGAGAAGTACACGCTTATTTTTTAGAGGTAAGACTGGATCAACTAGGGTAGTACCCCCAGCTACACCTAGGTGATGGGGTTTTCCGCCTTCTTGGGACAATTTGCTACAATATGCCACTTCTCTGCACAATAGAGACAGAGTTTCTCTGTACGCCTCCTGTTCTTCTCAACCTCAGTGAGCTTAGCCTGTCCAATTTGCATCGGCTCATCAGATAGAGGAGAAGAAGAAACAGGAGGAGAAAACACGCTAGAAACAGGTCTCCCTGCCGTTTTACCCGAGTCTGCCTCTGGTATCGCACTCGATGATCAATTTTTATTGCCAGGGAAATGGCCTCATCGATTGACTTAGGTTCAGGGTGACCTAACATAAGATCAGCCACTGCATCCGATAAGCCTGACAAAAAGCAATCTGACAAAGCATACTGCCCCCATCTGGCTGTAACCGCCCACCTTCTAAACTCCGGCATAATTCTCAACTGAATTATGCCCTTGTCTGAGAGTCTTAAGTTTCCTCTCAGACGTTGTAGCTAAATCCGGATCATCATATATAACTGCCATTGCTTTGAAGAAGTCCTGAACAGTGGCCAAAGCCTCATGCCCATCAGGGAGACTGTATGCCCAGGACTGTGAATCACCTGATAACAGAGTCTTTATCATGGTGACTGTAACGGGTACGCAGGGTGCCTCCGCAGCCGCTTCGGTTTCCTATTCAGAGTCTTTTTCTGTTCCCTCGGCATCTAGTATGCTGAGGACGGAATTGTCATTTGCACATAAGGTTTCTGTATCACTCGCCCGCACGCGTAAACTGGACCTTTATGCTGGGAGGAGGCGCGTCAGCTGACCCGATGGTCGGCTGACATCAGAGCGGACGTTCGCTGCTCAGGATTGGCTGATTGGAGTGGGCACGGCTTGGAGGTGTCCTCTGCTTCTTAAGCCGTCTCTGCTCACTCGCAACTCGTCTGCGGTTGCGAATACTTATGTGCTAGCGCTCAGACCTTAGACTAGTATCCGGTGTGCTTTGATCTGGGAGGAAACCAGGGATTTCACACAAGACTAGGAGATTGTTTACTGTATATTATTGATATTCTGTGTATGACTTTGGCTAACCTCTGACTCTGCTATTTGCTATTTGTCTTTGTACTTCTGCCCATCTGATCTAGTTGCTGAATCCCTGCCTGATTACCTACTACTCTTTTGCCTTCTGACTCTGTACTGTATCTGCCTCTTAGTTGCCGAACCTAGCCTGTCTGACGCTCTGACTCACCAGTGGGCCCTCACCACTGGTGAGGTATTCTTATTAGTGCCCTCCAGCTCCTCTGGTGAGACTCAGCTAAACTAATCAGTTACTGTATTCTATTAGTGCCCACCAGCTCCTCTGGTGAGGCTCAGCTAAACTAATCAGTTACTGTATTCTATTAGTGCCCACCAGCTCCTCTGGTGAGGCTCAGCTAAACTAATCAGTTACTGTATTCTAATAGTGTTCTATTAAACTGTGTTCTAATAAGTACCCACCAGCTCCTCTGGTGAGGTCTTGCTAAACTTATTGTTACTGAGTTCTTATAGTGCCTACCAGCTCCTCTGGTAAGGCCCAGTCTATTGTTGCACCAAGCACTACACATACCTTGTATTTTGCCAGCTATGCGTGTATTATTGGTGATACTGCAGATCACCACATAATCAGGTATAGTGTCTGTATTATTAGTGATTCTGCAGATCACACATAATCAGACGTCTGTGTTGCTACACCGATCGTTACAATTGTCTTTCTGAATGCTCACTGAGAGACATGCTCTAGTGCTGGTGGCCTAGCAAGGGCTGTACACATTTATAAACGTGTGTTGTTCAGTGATTAACCCCTTCACTACTATCACTACACTATTGTTAAATAATTAATTATCTTGATTGATGTCATTGTATGACAGTCAGAGTGTGTGCTCCAGTGCTGCTGGCCTAGCAGTGACAAACCGAAAGCTGTTCAGTGATTAACCCCTTCACTATCACTACACTATTGTTAAATCATTAATTAGCTTGATGTCATTTGTGTGACAGTCAGAGTGTGTGCTACAGTCAGCTGCTATGTGCCTGTGTGTGTGCTGTGCACAGACCAGGCCAGCTGCTGCCTGCTGGCCAGCTATTAGCCTTAGGTATGGGTTAGGTTAGGGATTAAGGGATAGGATTACTGTGTTATTGTGTAGTTAGTACTGTAGTACTGCAGTCAGTGGTAATAGTTGTTAGAGTAGTAGTACTACTGTGTTAGCTTTCTACAGAACTGCTGTGCTGTGAGCAGTGCCAGTGTGACAGTTAGTGTGCACTAGTGTCTTCTCTTCTGCTGTCTGACTGTCACTTGCCACGTGTCACTTGCCAAGTGTCACGTGGCACTTGCCAAGTGTGATGTGTCACTTGCCAAGTGTCACGTGGCACTTGCCACGTGTCACGTGTCACTTGCCAAGTGACACGTGCCAAGTGCCACGTGCCTCGTCCTGCATGCTCCTGGCACACGTTACACCTGCAGCTGGTGCATTGTCCTGCTACTGCTGCCGGTGCAGCTCCCACCGCTAGGCCAGGGTGCCACAGACCACACTGATACCACCTATATTTAACCCAACACACAATTGCTGCGTAATTTTTTGGAGGTGTCTTGGCAGAAAACTGTCATGTCCCAGTTGTGCGGTTGGACTTTGGACACAATGTGGGCTGCACGACCGCTATCTGGAGCCTAGGCCTAATGTTAATTGACAGCCATTTTTTTTTTTGGGGGGGGGGGGGTGTTAAGTCCCTACATCATCAATTAGTGTACTCCTTCAAAAAATAATGATGCTACATGCCTCATTTACCCTAACAACGTTTTAAAGCAATTTAAAGGGCACTTCCGGTTTTTCTATCCGGATATCCAAATCCATCCGGATAGCCCGGATAATGCGTTCGGATATCCGCATGAACGCAGATATCTGAAAGTTTGGATTTGGATATCCAATCCGGATCTGGATATCTGGGTATCCGGATCTGGATCATTTAGGATTTGGAAAAGGGGTATCCGAGTACCCCTGACTGTAATGCTAAGATTGCATTATTAGTTCAATATACCATAATTGCTAAGGAAAGCCCACGCTTGTTGCAAGAAACTTGAGTTTACTAAAGCAAAATATTTAAGAAAATGCAAAACACCAGCAATAGCAGAACTGTACAAGTGCAAACACAAATAGGAAAGCATACACATACAATCTTTACAATAATAAGTAAGCACAAATTAATACTTATCTTTCATTAACACCGTCAAAATCCTGCACAGACCACGGATCCACAGAGAAAGACTTTTTTTCTTTCCAGGCTCATGCATGCTTTCTCCTTCCACAGGAGCTCCAAAGAAACATGTCTTCAGTCCTCAGTGGTTTCAAACAGAGAGCGCACTCTCCTGGTGTGTGAGTTAGCTAATCCTCACAAACTCCTCCCACAGCTAACCTGTTCCATCTATTGTGACCTCAGCCACATCTACTCCTAACACAATGGCAGCCATGTTGGCTTTGTTAGTAGCAGCATGATGTGCATAAGGCAGAACCAGGGATGCTCGGGTACTCCTTTTCAAAATCCGAATTGATCCGGATACCCAGATATCCGGATCTGGATCGGATATCTGGATCCGAATGCTCTGATATCCGCGTACATGCGGATATCCAACCGCATTATCCGGACTATCCAGGCGGATTCGGATATCTGGATAGAAAAAACGGAAGTGGCCTATAAATAGCTTCCAAAACGTTTTTTTTTTTTAGGTAAATGATGCATGTAGCATCATGTTTTTTTTTAAAGGGAAACACTAGTTTATTATGTGGGGAGTTAAAAAAAAATGGCTGTAAATTAACATCAGGAGTAGGTTTCAGACAGCGGTCGTGCAGCCCACATTGTGTCTAACGTCCAACCGCACATCTGGGACATGACAGTTTTCAGCTCAGACACCTCCAAAAAAAATTACACAGAACAAAAAATTGTTCACCGCCATGGCACTTAGTGTGTTGGTACCACGACTCATTAAAACATTAGGAGAGGTTCCAGGAAGCGGTCGTACTGCCGCAGTTGAGGTCTCCCCACAACTCGGACAGCACAGACACCTCCAAAAAAATTACACAGCAATTGTGTTTAGATAGTTCACCATGGCACTTAGTGTGTTGGTACCACGGCTCAATAAAAAACATTTGAACCAGTCTTATGACTTAAGACAGAGCCTGGAGGCTGTGGTAGTAAAGGGTGATAAGGCAGGCATAGTGATTTCCAACCACTTAATTTCCCCCTCTTGCCAACAACAGGAGCCAGGAATTAACCAACCGCCCAAGCCTGGTTTATTTTGAGAAACGTCAGTCTGTCCACAGACTGGGTGGACAGACGAGAGCGCTTCTCAGTGACCACGCCACCGGCCGCACTGAAGCACCTTTCGGACAGCACGCTGGAAGGGGGGGCAAGCAAGGACTTCCAGGGCGTACTGCACCAGCTTGCTCCAAATATCCAGTTGCTTGACCCAGTAATCCAAGGGGTCCACAGGAGTGTCGCTGTCAAGCCCCCTGTAGGACCCCATGTAGTCTGCCACCATCCGGGTCAGGCGCTGGTTCTGGCTTTGATAGCCACATGGTGCTGCAGGCACCTCTTCAGCGTGGCGTACACCACCTTTGTGTGAGACAGCAGGTTTGATGGGTGCCTGCTGCTGATGGACGCAGGCACTTGCTGCCGAATCCTTCATTTGGCGCACAGGGTCTCCTCCTGCAGGCAGTAACTGATGCAGATTCCCCTTCAGCTGTGGGTCCAGCATCAGGGTGATCCACATGTCCTCCCTGTCCCGAGCACACATCTGCTTGACCCTTGGGTCACTGCGCAGGCACTGCAGCATGTGCGCTGCCATTTGGATTGTTCCGAGGGGAACCGACCTCACTTTGCTGCCTACACCTGATGCATGCTCTCTGGGGATAAGTATCTTCTATTTTTTGCACTCCGTTCACTTTTATGCACTTTATCTATAGGCTGCTCCAGGGTATATATTGCAGTTTTGTGTATTTATAACACTTAGCACAATATGTTTATGGTTTATTGTATTTTCACATGTATGTATTTTGCTATTTTGCACGTTTATATACTGAACCCGGGTTCAAGCATTAGTGAGCTCTAAACAGATGCTCACTTTGCTATTATTATTGTTGCACATCCTTATACATGCTGAGGATAGTTCATTTAGTGACCAGGTGTATTTCATTATTTATACAACATTAGGTGACTTATATCATTATTCATGTCATTTATTTGCAGCAGTGGGTTGTTTCTTGCCGTTTTTACTTGATTTTAACTATGTGTTGTTTCTCATTGTGTCCTTTACTTATATGGAATATTGAATAAACTTTTTTGTACCGTTAAGTGGTGCTTGACTAGGGGCTTTCTTTCCCTCTCCCCATTTCATGTGCGCTGCCATGGGGAAGAGGGCTGCCATCTCTGTTGACACATACTCTGAATCATCACCCCCAGTGCTGTCCTCCTCCTCTGATTCCTGAACCTTCCCCTTCTCTCTCCACCCCCGCACCACTGCAGCTGCACTCAGCCATGGCCCCTCATCTTCAAGGTCAGTGACTTCCATCTCCTCCAAGTCCTCCAACTCCAAGTCCTCAACCTCCTCCTCCTGACACACAGAGGTGGACTGTGAAGGTTGCTGCTGCTGCTCCTGTTGGATCAAGGCTGCCTCTCCCACTTCCAGCAGAGCATCGAGGGCCTTGTCCAGCATGCACACCATGGTCACCCACTCACACAGCGATGCACGGTCCCGGCTGACCATGTTGGTGGCCCCCAGGAAAGGTGCCAGCACCAAGCACACCAGCTGCATTTTTTCCCAATCTGCATTGAGGATGATGTCCGGGAGGTGGGTGGTGCCGGTCTTCAACAAAGTGGCGTCCGTGGTGGCTCTGGCCAGGTATCGGTTGACAGCCTGCCTCTGTTCAACCATGGCCAGGGTGGAATTCCACTGTGTTGGAACGTCTATGATGAGACGGTGTTGTGGCAGGTTCAGCTCCTTCTGTACGGCTTCCAGGGCCGCTGAGGCACCGCCCAAGCGGTGGAAATAACCCACCGTTTTTCGAGCTGCTTTCAAAAGTGGGTCCATCCCCTGGTAGGTGTTCAGAAATTTCTGCACCACCAGGTTCAGGACGTGAGCCAGACAGGGGATGTGGGTGAGGTCTCCCCGGTGGATGGCAGCAACAAGGTTGGCCCCATTGTCGGACACCACCTCTCCGACTCTGAGGCCTCTGGGGGTCAGCCAACTCCTCTCCTGCTCTTGGAGTTTTTCCAGGACGTGGTCTGCCATCAGTCTGTGCTTCCCCAGGCTGACCATCTCCAGCAGCGCTTGGCAATGGCGGGCCTTCACACTGCTGTTGAGGGGGGGGCGTTTGGTGGCGGCGGATTTGCCGGAGGGTGGAAATGGACCACAGGAACCTGCTGCATTTTCCCTAACCCTGATTGCTGCTGTGCCCGATGCTGCTGTCCCCTCCTCAACCACTTCCATCAAACTGACTCAGTGCGCCGTGAAGGACATATAGCAGCCTGTCCCAAACCTGCTGCTCCAGGAGTCCATGGTTACATGGACCCGCTCACCCACCGCATGATCCAGCCTACACTCCACATTGGCCGTCGCGAAGCGGTGCAGTGCTGGGATGGCCGTGCGTGAGAAGTAGTGCCGGCTGGGTATCGGCCAATCCGGCGCTCCCCTCCTGCACAAAGGAGTACGGGAGGAGCTGGGAAGACAAGGCCCATGCAAGCTGGCCGTTCAGCTGGCGGATGCTAATGTTTCATGGTTTGGCAAGCTAGCCATTGCAAAAATGAATTTACTACCCCATCTACTATATCTATTGCAGAACTTACCTTTGGCCCTTCCAACCCAATACTTAGCTAATATTCAAATCCACATTAGCAAGTTTATTTGGTATAAAAAAAACCCACATATTAAACTTAAAACGCTAATGCTACATGAACTAGAAGGAGGAGTGGACATACACAAGCTACAGAAATATTGGTTATCAGCCCAGCTGTTGAGAGTCTTGGATTAAACTAATGGGCCAGAACAGAAAGACTGGGTCAAAATACAGTGGGATGCGAAAGTTTGGGCAACCTTGTTAATTGTTATGATTTTCCTCTATAAATCATTGGTTATTACGATAAAAAATGTCAGTTAAATATATCATATAGGAGACACACACAGTGATATTTGAGAAGTGAAATTAAGTTTATTGGATTTACAAAAAGTGTGCAATAATTGTTTAAACAAAATTAGACAGGTGCATACATTTGGGCACCACAAAAAAGAAATTAAATCAATATTTAGTAGATCCTCCTTTTGCAGAAATTACAGCCTCTAAACTTTTCCTGTTGGTTCCAATAAGAGTCTGGATTCTGCTTGAAGGTATTTTGGACCATTCCTCTTTACAAAACATCTCTAGTTCATTCAGGTTTGATGGCTTCCAAGCATGGACAGCTCTCTTCAACTCACACCACAGATTTTCAATTATATTCCGGTCGGGGACTGAGATGGCCATTCCAGAATGTTGTCCTTGTTCCCCTGCATGAATGCCTTAGTGGATTTTGAGCAGTGTTTAGGGGCGTTGTCTTGTTGAAAGATCCAGCCCCGGCACAGCTTCAGCTTTGACACGAATTCCTGGACATTGGTCTTCAGAATCTGTTGATACTGAGTGGAATCCATGCGTCCCTCAACTTTGATAAGATTCCCAGTCCCTGCACTGGCCATATAACCCCACAGCATGATGGAACCACCACCATATTTTACTGTAGGTAGCAGGTGTTTTTATTTGAATGCTGTGGTTTTTTTCCTCCATGCATAACTCCCCTTGTTATGCCCAATTAACTCAATTTCAGTTTCATCAGTCCACAACTCCTTGTTCCAAAATGAAGCTGGCTTGTCCAAATTCATACCTCAAGTGGCTCTGTTTGTGCTGTGGGCAGAGAAAAGGCTTCCTCTGCATCACTCTCCCATACAGCATCTCCTTGTGTAAAGTGTGCTGAATGGTTGAACGATGCACAGTGACTCCATCTGAAGCAAGATGATGTTGTAGGTCTTTGGTGCTGGTGTGGGTTGACTCAGACTTTTCTTACCATTCGTCGCTTCTGTTTATCCGAGATTTTTCTTGGTCTGCCACTTTGAGCCTTAACTTAAATTGAGCCTGTGGTCTTCCATGTCCTCAATATGTTCCTAACTGTGGAAACAGACAGCTGAAATCTCTGAGACAGCGTTCTGTATCCTTCCACTAAACCTTGATGGTGAACAATGTTTGTCTTCAGGTCATTTGAGAGTTGGTTTGAAACCCTCATGTTGCTACTCTTCAGATATAATTAAAAGAGGAGGGAAACTTACAATTGACCCCCTTAAATACTCTTTCACATAATTGGATTCGCCTGTATATGTAGGTCAGGGCTCACTGAGCTTACCAAGCCAATTTGGGTTCCAATAATTAGTTCTAAAGGTTTTGGAATCAATAACAGTGCCCACATTTATGCACCTGCCTAATTTTATTTAAACAATTATTGCGCACTTTGTGTAAATCCAATAAACTTTATTTCACTTCTCAAATATTACTGTGTGTGTCTTGTATATGATATATTTAACTGACATTTTTATCGTAACAACCAATGATTTTTACAGGAAAATCATGACAATTAACAAGGTTGCCCAAACTTTTGCATCCCACTGTAGAACAAGAGTTATGTAGCTATCCCATGGCGACACTTCCATGAATAAATATCAAACTCACCAAAATAGAATTAAATGATCACCCCTTTACCTCCACCACCCTAGAGGTTTTTCATTTATGCTGTAAAAAATAGAAGTTTCTAATCTAAAAGGTTTGATGACCCCAATTCTAGGAAAGCCACATTTCCAGCCGGGCCTGGGGATTGGTTTCTTGACTGTATGGATGAAAGAGGCTAGCCTAGAATGCTTCACTTCTAGGAAAGAGATCACAGAAAATCATTTGAACAATTAAAGCCACGCCTGACAGAAAGAGGCCTCCCTCTGTGGCAGTTCTGTGGTAGTATCTCCAGATTAAGCACCTCCTACAAAAACAAAAGCCTCAAAGGCAAAGAGACACCAGCTTTGACACCCTTCAATCTCAAATGTCTTGAGGTGAAGCCTAAAAGACATATGCTTGCATGGTTATATTCGCTCTTAGCAAAAAAAAAATCTGAGTCCTCCACCAGTTTCCAGTTAACCACTTGCCGACCAGGGGATTTTTCAGTGATCGGTGCTGCGTGGGCTCTACAGCCCGCAGCACTGATCAGGAGTGCAGCAGGGCGATCAGACTACCCCTCATTTTTCCCCACTAGGGGGATGTCCTGCTGGGGGGGTCTGATCGCCGCCGGCTGCATTTGCTTAGCGGGGGAGGCTCTTCAAAGCCCCCCTCCGCAGCGTTCTCCGCCGTCTCGCCCGCTCCCTCTCTCTCCCTCCCCCTGTGAGCTGCGCAGGACGGATTTCCGTCCTGCGCATTGAAGGATAGGCTTCAGCCTATCATATGCTGGCGATCCCCGGCCAATCAGAGGCCAGGGATTGCCGATCTGCCTTACGGCGCTGCTGCGCAGCAGCGCCGTATGATGTAAACAGCAGGGATTTCTTCCCCGCCTGTTTACATTTTGCCAGCGAGCCGCGATCGATGGCTCTACAGCTGTTCACAGAGACACCCTCCGTGAACTGACATGGAAAGGCCGCTCGAGCGGCCATTTCCATGGAAACCCTCAGACAACCAGTTTACGCCAATCGGCGTTAGCTGGTCGTCAAGAGGTTAAAATTACACAGACTCTTGAATAGAGATATTTCCACTGAAAAATGGGAACATATCTTTGTTAACAATCATAAAACAGCTTGTAGCGCATTTTTGGCATTATGGTATCGCATACCCAACTATATGCATAACTTTTTTCCACACACCTCTGACAACTGTGCTGGAGATGTGAGGGTGATGTAGGCAACTTCCTCCACATTATGTGGACGTGCACGAAAACAAACACATTTTTTGAAAGATTCCGCTTACAGCTGAGAACTTTCTAGTACATAGTTTTGACACTCCAACTGCAGTTTACAGAAAATCAAAACTCCTTCATCTTCTCAATGTGGCTAGAGGCCTTCTATCTGCATTGTGGAAATCCATGGAAGTCCCCTCGCTGCAGCAATAGGTGAACAGAGTAGAACAAAATTAATGGAATGGAAAAGTTGTACAAAAATTATCTTTCAACTATAAAGTGTTTTCCCTCTAGGGGCAGAGAAAATTGCAGACTCCCACACTAACTAAGGTATAGCACGTTCCAAAAACTACAGTCACAAAAACACTCTAGAATCAGAACTACGTTCCACCACTAACCCTAGGGAACCTTGTTTCATATGGAGAAGTGATTGCCATAAAATCGAATAACTTTATTTGAGTAAAATTCTTGCACACTGAAGTTAGTGGTATAAGAGGTACAGCTATACAGAATGTAAGTAACTTTAGAATTTCAATGAGTCATTTTTTAAAGTTTCCTACTTGCTACAGCTTTTAAAATGTTCACACTTTTTCTTTTTCCAGTTAACGGAACACAAGTTCAAGAAAAACTGTCAAAATGTTAAAGTCAATAAAACACACAGTATACATTTCCATTTCTTACAGCTACTAACTGTCTTTACAGATCTAATCACTGCTTCTATATTTATTACATTCCTTTTCCAACAAATTGCCATTCAAATTGGCAAAATGTGATAAATAAAACAAGAACATATATACTTATGTTTTAAATTATTCACAAATGAATTCTCAGCTGTGTTTGAGCCAGATGTATTGCAGTTTCTAAGTGTGATAAAAATGTCAGCTCCATTATTGCAAAAGGGTGCATGCCTAATCAAAGATTAAAGCAGTTAATGATACAACAGAATCTTAAATTCCCTTTCAACCGTAAATCGTGTTTCCTTTAGAAAAGGGGAAACCTGACAGTATTTAGCAAAGATTTGTTCCTTCTAAATCAAAATGTGAAAGGAAACCTGAAGGAGAGTAATATGGAACATGCAATTGTTTGATCTGTTTTAAAATGGTACAAATCTTGTTGTTTTGCTAATCCTCTTGTCTTTTAAAGATACATGAGATAAAAGCTACGTACTGTGCATAAACAATTGTATAGCTTTATAAAAAATCATGGTGGACACAGAATGACCCCTTTTCAAATTTTTTTAGGAGTCATTCTGTGTCCTACATGGCCCAAAGCTATTTCCTTTATATTAGATATGACCGTGAATTTTTATGTTTATGCGCAGTATGAGGCTTTTATCATCCAGAATCAGTGTAGTGTTTCTGCAACTGGATACCCCTCCACAAGGAGATTAAAACAGTTATGTACTGGTATTTATTTATTTATTTATTTATTTATTTTTAATAGATGGGAGGGTTCAGAATAGATAAGGATTGAGCATCAGTTTTATCCGTGAATGCCTTATTGTGTTGTGCTTCTCATTTTCATTTTTTTGAAGATAGTGGTTGTCAGTAGCTATATGAGTAGACCTTTAGACTCTTATACCCTTTTTTTTAGTACAATTGCAATAAGCTGTAGTATAAAGTATGTATCCTTATGTCTTTTTCCAAACTATCAGTATAACTATAATTTGTGGAAACATATTGATCATTTCGATGGGTTATGAACAGTGTTGATAACTAATCCCTTTAATTACTGACAGATAGGACTTATATATTTTGTGGTGATTTAGACTCTGTTGAGGCCCTAGCTATATGTAACTAGCCCCATCAAGTTTATGGTTTGGCAAACCTGGTTATGAGCTAAAACTCCTTAAATTGTATAACTTATCTTAACATGAAATTCACATCTACATTAAATGAGAGAAAAAAAAACGGATTTTCAGATATTATACCTTGCAAGTCAGGGATCATTACTACGATTATTAGAAGGCTACTTCTACAAATACATTGTTATTCTATATAGTTATCACCTCCTTATTAAAGAAAGAGTTTTGTAGAGTTACAGATAAAAGATACATCTAAGCATATCTATCATCAGTACAATTATTGCAGGGGGCTAGCCCCTGAGAAAACTATTGTAGTGAAACCAGTCAGGCGTGGTTGACTGATGTTTGCCTGGATGGCGTCCTGTGATTTGACACGTTGTATTTTACCGGAGCTAAAGTGCAAACTTTTCCTTGCTCTGCCACCAAATGGTAGAAGTAAATAGCTAGCCTTCAGAACCAGCTTCAAAGGATGCAATTAGCTTGTGTCCAAATATCCCTGCTGTGTAACTGGCCATGAATAGAGATGGTCCGATTTTAGGTTTGCGAACCTACCGCGAAAGTTCGGTTCGCGCGAACTTTCGCGAACTGCAATAGACTTTAATGGAGAGGCGAACTTGGAAATTTAGAAAAAATTATGGTGGCCAGAAAAATGATGGAAAAGATGTTTCAAACGGTCCAAAACCTGGACAGAGAGATAGTTGAGTGGGATACACGATACAATCCACTGTTTTAAGGTCATAAATCTCATTGAATGTTGAATTGCAGGCTTACACTGCTTTACAACATCAGGAAGTGTAATCCTCCCTTCCTCCTCTCTTCTCCGGAGGAGGGTCTTGTCTTCCAGGGAATTGTAGGATTTCAAAAGCCAGCTCACATACATTGGCCAGGAATCGAACCTAGGTCCAGTGCTTGGTAGGCAGCTCTCCTCACCGCTATACCACCACCAACACTTCATGCTGAAGCCAGCCTAGCATGTACCATTATGATATATCTAAGAGAAAAGTGAGCTTGCTTAGGGATTTGTAGGATGTCAAAAGCCAACATACATACATTGGCCAGGAGTTGAACCCAAGCCTACCACTTGGTAGGCTGCTATCCTAACCATTATACCACCAACACAACACACTACAATGCTACATGCTGAAGCCAGCCTAGCATGTACCATTGTAATATATCCAAGAGAAAAATGAGCTTGCTTAGGGAATTGTAGGATGTCAAAAGCCAACTCACATACATTGGCCAGGAATCAAACCCAGGCCTACCTTTTGGTAGGCTGCTATCCTAACCATTATACCACCAACTCAACACACTACAATGCTACATGCTGAAGCCAGCCTAGCATGTACCATTGTGCTATATCCAAGAGAAAAATGAGCTTGCTTAGGGATTTTTAGGATGTCAAAAGCCAACTCACATACATTGGCCTGGAATTGAACCCAGGTCAACTGCTTGGAGGGCAGCTATGCTCATCACTATTCCACCAACACTACAGGCTAAAGTCAGCCTAGCTGGCCTGGGAAGGATGAAAAGCTAGGTGGCCATGCAACCATTCCTGCTAACCTAAAGCTTACTTGTGTTTTTTACAACACATTGGCTTAAAGTGAACCTCCATACTAAAAATCGACTCAGTAGCACTGAAAAGGCCTGGTGTTTCTTTAACAGTTTCACAGCATCAGAACTTTGTTTCTCTTTTACAAGTCTCATTTTTAGCTGCACAGAAGAAAACTGCCCGGGCATTTCTCCCCTGATGCTGTGCAAAGCATGATGGGATTGCTGATGTTGTTGTTCTCATTCTGCTGTTTTGGTGCAATTTTTTTTTTTTTACATTTTGAATTTGACATTTGAAGCCTAGCACGTGCAGCTGGAAGGGGTTATCAGGACACAGGACAGTTGAACTGTCTCATGCTCCCTGTCACATCCTTTCAACCAAAAAGATGGCTGCCCCCATGACAAAGATGGCAGCCCCCATGAATCACAAACATTTTCCTGTTCTTTTAAAACAGGGTGGGTAAAAGATTATATTACCTATCTATTCTAATTAACATAACTAATGTAACTTAATGACAGTATGTTTGTTTAGGCTGAAGTTCCCCTTTAAGGGACAGCTGCTGACAGACTCTGCTAGGGGGAGCTTAGTTAGGCTCTTGTAGGCTTGTTAGCTTGCTCCTGGCTGATTGTTATTCCTTATATAGCACCCTGTCACCCTCCTCCTCCTCCTTGTCTTCCAGGGAATTGCAGGATTTCAAAAACCAGCTCACATACGTTGGCCGGGAATCGAACCCAGGTCTAGTGCTTGGTAGGCAGCTCTCCTCACCGCTATACCACCACCAACACTACATGCTGAAGTCAGCCTACAAATGTAAAAAAAAAATTGAACCAAAACAGCAGAATGAGAACAACAACACCAGAAATCCCATCATGCTTTGCACAGCATCAGGGGAAAAATGCCCGGGCAGTTTTCTTCTGTGCAGCTAAAAATGAGACTTGTAAAAGAGAAACAAAGTTCTGATGCTGTGAAACTGTTAAAGAAACACCAGGCCCTTTCAGTGCTGCTGAGTTTTTAGTATGGAGGTTCACTTTAACTAATTACTGTAGGCAGACGAGTGAGTAAAACGGCTGGAGAACCTTGTCTTTTATAAGGGGGGGGGGCTCCAGGAGTGAGTGTAGTTTGATTGGCGATAATGTGCCTGCTGACTGTGATGTAGAGGGTCAAAGTTGACCTTAATGGAGCATTATGGGGGCGAACCGAACTTCTGCAATAGTTTGCCTTCACTGGCGAACGCGAACCACCCAAAGTTCGCCTGGAACCGTTCGTGGGCGAACCGTTCGTCCCATCTCTAGCCATGAATTGTCACTCCATTGTGACAAATATTGTAAACCATGGTTTCCTACAAGAACATGGTCTCCAACATTGACACCTTGCTCCAGAGCTGAGAGGGACAGATCTTATCTCTTCCCTAGATGACTCTTCCTCCTCCCCCCTCCTCTGTGATGCCGCAGGTGTTAATTGATGCTACAGGTGATGTTTACAACAAATCCTCTTCCTGTTCACGCTCCTCTACAGCTTGATCCACAACTCTACGCACGGCATGCTCCAGGAAGAAAGCATATGGGATCAAGTCGCTGATGGCGCCTTCACTGCGACTCACTAGGTTTGTCACCTCCTCAAACGGACGCATGAGCTTGAAAGCATTACACATGAGAGTCCAGTACTTTGGCCAGAAAATGCCCAGCTCCCCAGAGTATGACCTTTCACTGTAGCTGTACGGATACTCGTTGACTGATTTCTCCTGTTATAGCAGGCGGTCAAACATGAGGAGCGTTGAATTCCAGCGAGTCAAGCTATCACAAATCAAGCTCCTCACTGGCAAGTTGTTTCTCCGCTGAATATCGGCCAAGCGTGCCATGGCCGTATAGGACCGCCTGAAATGCCCACACACCTTCCTGGACTGCTTCAGGACCTCCTGTAAGCCTGGGTACTTAGACACACATTTTTGGATTATAAAATTGAGCACATATGCCATGCAGGGTACATGTGTCAACTTTCCCAAACTCAAAGCCGACAAGAGATTGCTGCTGTTGTCACACACCACGTTGCCGATCTCCAGTTGGTGCGGGGTCAGCCACTGATCCACCTGTTTGTTCAGAGCAGCCAGGAGAGCTGCTCCAGTGTGAGGCAAGACATGTCAAAGATGGTGTGACACTGTCATACCTGGCATGCAGCATAGGCCCTGGGGAGCTGTGGGTGTGTAGTTGGAGAGGAGATTGCAGCACCAGTAGAGTTGCACTGTCACTCAGACGAGGAGGAGGAGGATGACAGTGAAGAGGATGTAGAAGAAGGAGTAGGAGGAGAAGGAGGGGAGGTGGCAGCAGGCCTGCCTGCAAGCCATGGAGGTGTCACAACTAGGTCCGCTGCACAGCCACGTACTCCCTGCTTGCCAGCAGTCACCAGGTTGACCCAATGTGCCGTATAAGTAATGTACCTGCCCTGACCATGCTTTGCAGACCAGGCATCCGTGGTCAGATGGACCCTTGACCCAACGCTGTGTGCCAGAGATGACACCACTTGCCTTTCACCATCACAGTACAGATTAGGTATTACCTTTTTTTAAAAATAATTGCAGCCTGGCAGGGGCGCCTCTAGCCTTCTTGTCACTCCAGGCAAGAAATCCTGTGCCCCCCCCCCCATAAAAAATAAAACAAAAATCATATACATTAACACTTCACACATGATATAAGCCATCAGAGAGGGATAACTATGAAATGGGGCCCTAGGCAAGATAACACTTTGCCCTCCACTGGATGGTCACCTGGCTTATTTAGTTAGATTTGGTGGGGGCTAGCAACCACCAGGCCCCTAAACTCTCTCTAGACCCTAGGCAGCTGCCTAAGTTTGCCTTGTGGATGATCAGTATTGTATGCCATACAGCACATGCTGCCAGTATGCACCTCAAATAAATACAGCATCCACACTACAAGTTCCAATGGCAGTCACATTGCAAGACTGGATTATCAAGCAAGACATTCTTACTTTCAAAATATTTTTTCACAAACATTATGAGATATGCAAATATGTTACCACCTGTTAGGGTAGGACTAGAGTGGGTATATCATGACATTGAAGGGCTGATATGGTAAGGTGGTTTAAGGCCCAGTGCACACCGAGCGGTTTTAGCAGCGATCCGCCAACTGCATCTGTCTGTGAAAACGCTTGGCTAATGTATTTCAATGGGATGGTGCACACCAGCGGTTTGAGGTTTTTTAGCAAACTGCAAACGTGCCTCCTGCTGCACATTTGCGGTTTGCAGAAGCGATTCTGCCTCAATATAAAGTATAGGAAAAATGCAAAACGCTCTGAAAAACGCTAGATCAGAGCGGTTTTCCAGGCGTTTTTGTTACAGAAGCTGTTCAGTAACAGCTTTTACTGTAACAGTATTTGTAATCTGCTTCACAAAAACGCTCGGCATGTTTAGAGAATGTCTCTAAACATGCCTAGAATCGCTCTGAAATCTGCTCCAAAAACCGCTAGCGTTTTGAGGATCTGCTAGCGGTTTTGGTGTGCACTGGGCCTAATAGTTTGATTCATAATCCATTCTAGAGATAAGCACAGTGTGTTTGTAGTGTAAGTGATACAAGAGAAGAGAAGTAGAATGGAGGGAGGAAGGGTAGTAGAGGGTCAGATTTGATGACATGGGTGAGCAGATATCTATGAGTAGAATAGAGGCTCAGTGGGTAGCACTACTGCAGAGTCCTAGGCTTGAACATTGGCCAGGGCAAAATCTGCATGGAGTTTCTGTCTTCAGACACTTCAGACATTTCCTGCATCCTAAAAAACATACTAATAAGTCAACTGGTTTACCCCAAAACAATCCTATATTGAAAATATTAGACTATAACTGTGGTAGGGATTAGATTGTGAGCTCCTCTGAGGACAGTCAGTGACATGATTACGTACTCTGTAAAGTGCTGCAGGAGATGTCAGTGCTATATAAATACATAATAATAATATGGTAGGACATTATACTATAACTACGGTAGGGTTAGATTGTGAGCTCCTCTGAGGACAGTCAGTGACATGACTATGTACTCTGTAAAGTGCTGCAGGAGATGTCAGTGCTATATAAATACATAATAATAATATGGTAGGACATTATACTATAACTACGGTAGGGTTAGATTGTGAGCTCCTCTGAGGACAGTCAGTGACATGACTATGTACTCTGTAAAGTGCTGCAGAATATGTCAGTGCTATATGAATGCATAATAATAATATGGTAGGACATTAGACTATGACTATGGTTGGATTAGATTGTGAGCTCCTCTGGGGACAGTCAGTGACATGACTATGTACTCTGTAAAGTACTGCAGAAGATGTCAGTGCTATATAAATATATGATAATAATATATATGGTCGGACATTACAGTTTGACTATGGTAGGGATGAAATTGTAAGCTCCAGTGAGCAGTCAGTGACATGACTATGTACTCTGTAAAGTGCTGAAGATGTCAGTGCTACATAAATACACAATAATAGTTCCAAATGCTACTGGCTCCCCTGAAGAGTGCTCAGACTAGTGTACATAGTTGTGCACATTGTTCCCCAAGTAGCAGTTGTTTGGTCAGAGAGACAGTGGGAGAGGGAGCATGAGCAGAGGGTGTGGGCGAGCAAAGTTAAGCTCCACACTCACCACAGTGACTGCAACAACACAGGAAGATGGATCCAGCGAGGTGTCCCTTATGACAAGCGTCCAGCGATTCATCTTCCTGCCAGCGGGTATGTGAGATGTCACGTGACATTACAGGACGGACGCAAACGAGAAGTCAAGCGACCGCAGTACTTTATGGGGTGTCGTCAAGGATCTTAAAGGTCCGATCCTCAGTGACGGTCACTTTTCACCACACAACGCTAAGCGATGTCACGACATCGTGTAAATGACTACTTGTCGCTCAAAAAAAAATTGATGGACATCGGGAAAATCGTTGGAAAAATCGTGAGGTGGTACATAGCATTAGAGAGAGGGCAAACAGACAGCATTAATGGAAATACATTATTATGCCAGCTTCAATTATAAGTAGTGATGGATGTAATTACACACATTGCTTACATGTCCATTATCATTGTTTGAGCTTTAGATGCTGCCCTCCTATTCACTCGCTCACAATGAAAGACAAAACCTGCAACCCCCACTGTGTCCATTACACACTTCAAACACTGTCCTTGTGAATTCAGGGAGAAGTGCAGGCTGTGTGTCCCAATGGGGAGAGCATCAGATGATCCTACTGCTCCATAGCTAGTCATGGAGAGCGTCCTGACATCTAGACATGCCAGACATTCTAGCAGAGCACAGTGTTGTCTGCAGAGTTTACTGTTTGTTTGTTTGTTTGTCTCACTCGCTCTGCAGACTCAGTAACATTTGGCGGTAGGGCGCTGTCGCCTCTGTACACTTAATAGTGAGGGACTGTTTCAAATCTTTCTATGAATCCTTATTAGATGCATTCCTAAAAACACTTGTGAGAGTAGAAAACTTTCACTATATACTCTTAAATGTCAGTCAGTCAGGCTCAGGGTGGACTCATGGAGGGGCAGAGAACAGCTATAAACCAGACACATTCTTCTTACGGAGTATCTATAAATCTGAACTCTGAATGATTCTTTACCAGTGACTTAGCAGAAGGCTATTTGTGAAAAGAGCAGAGTAACCAAGCAGCTCAGGGTGACCCAAGCTACTAGGAATGTATAGGGGGATAAAAGGTACCAAAATGCCCTCCTACTAAAAAAGCAAAGCTTGGTGTAATTTGCCTTCTTAAAACAGAAGGAAATCTATTTCTCTCCAGTCCCTTACAACGGTCTTTCAGGACAGGAATTTTTATTTCCCCTTGGACTGACAGTAATTTATTGCGCCGTCCCCATCAAAGCCGCTCCAAGCCGCTGCCTGGGTGGTCAGTAGGTTAAGGCGCCCCTGCAGCCTGGTATCTTTCACTGTGGTGTCCCAATCGCCACAAATTTTTGGAAGGCCTCAGAGTCCACCAGCTAGTATGGTAACAGCTGGCGGGCTAACAGTTCCGCCAAGCCAGCTGTCAGACGCTGGGCAAGGGGGTGACTGGCAGACATTGGCTTCTTCCGCTCAAAGATTTCCTTCACAGATACCTGGCTGCTGTGGCCAGAAGAGCAGGAACCGCTCAAGGTGAGAGGCAGAGTAAAGGAGGGTGGCTGTGAAGGTGCAAGGAATAAAGCAGCTGAAGATGCTGCACCTGAAGGAGAAAGAGGAGGCGGAGGATGGCTTTGCGTTTGTGTACTGCTTTTCCTCAGGTGGTCATCCCATTGCTGTTTGTGCTTTCTCACCATGTGCCTTTGTAAGGCAGTAGTCCCTACGCGGGTCTTGGTCTTTCCACGACTCAATTTTTTGGTGGAAGAGAGTACAGACGGCATTGCTCTTATCTGAGGCAGACACACAGCTGTGAGTCAGTTAATTCCCCACCAAATAACTCCTGCGCACTGTAAAATGGAGCGGATGTGGTGCTAGTAGTAGCAATGGTGGCTGCCAGCTGAGAGTTAAGTGAGGTGCCAGAACCAGAGCAGGAGGAGGAATATATGTCACGGTTCCGTGCGGAAGCTGAGGAAGATTAGGTGTTCTGTGTTAAATAGTCAACTACATCCTGACAATCTTGGGAGTTGATGGCATGTGCCTTCTGAACATTGTACTTTGGTCCAGGGCCACATAAAATTATGTCAGCGTGACCTCGAACAGACCTGCTGGGTGGCCTGCCTCTGGCTCTATCCTCTGCCTGTTTTTTTGTCCATATTGGGGAGGATGAAGTGAAAGGTATGTACTGACTAATACAATGTGCAGTTACAGAGATGTAGTGAAAGGTATGCTTTGACTGCTGGTATAACACAATGTGCAGTCACACAGGTGCAGTGAAAGGTATGCAGTGACTGCTGGTGGTATAATACAGTGTACAGTCACACAGGTGCAGTGAAAAGGTATGCAGTGACTGCTGGTAAAATACAATGTGCAGTCACACAGATGCAGTGAAAGGTATGCACTGACTGCTGCTATAATACAATGTGCACTCACACAGGTGCAGTGAAAGGTATGCAGTGACTGCTGGTGGTACGTGTGACAATCCAGCCCCACGATCCCATCCAATCTGCTCCCATTAGCGTACGCAGGAAGTACGGTGAGCAGACTGACAACAAAGACCAGTTGCTGGATTGTCAGAAGAAGAAGGTTAATGTGACAGAGCATGCCAATCCCATCTAATCTTCTCCCATTAGCATACGCAGGAAGTATGGTGAGCAGATTGACAATAGAGATTAGTCGCACAACTGCCGACAATATGTAATGTGACAATCACTCACCAATCCCGTATTACTAGGCCACTGTTGCCATGCAGGTCTCATGCACTAGAGACTTCTGGAGGCAAATTCATTGTGTGCGTAGTAAACGGTTAAGATTGGTAAGAGGTGCCCATACATGTACATTCCCGATTGTATGTACAATCGGTAAACTAAAAATATCGATTTTGCACTGGAAATCGGGTAATCTCTCTGCCACCAGTCTCTCGTGTCCTGCTAACTACTCCTAAAAGGAAGGGAATGGCAAATCAACAATTTATAAGAAAATAATAAAACAATGCGGTAGTATGACTGACTCTTCAGAGGGAAAATTCGTTGTAGCAACAATCAGATGACCAAAATAGGCACAAGACTGAATGACAAAATCATTGGTTTTATTCTAAAAACCACATACACATAGCATACTTTAGCCCACAGGTAAATATACCTGTCCGGGGGGGCGTGACTTCCGCTCAAGACGGACACCTAGAGAGAGAGCTCCGTGACCAGCTACTACAACCCGGCTATAATCAAATGGCGCAGCAACCTCCTATCTCCTCCGACACGGAAGATATGATTCTGGAGACGGACAAGTCTAAAAAGTGGAAGAAAGGACAGCAGAGGCTGCAGAAATTAACGGACTATTTCACCGAGAAAACTTCCCGCTCAGCCGCAGCTCGCAAAGATGGTGCCCACTCGCAACCTCAAGACACCACTCAAGGCACCAAAGCTGCAAAAACAGGTACTGTGTCCTCCAGAGCACAAACTGAAGATTCCTCCTCCTCACCTGAGCGATCCCCCAATTCCCACAGAGCATGCCAATCCCATCTAATCTTCTCCCATTAGCATACGCAGGAAGTATGGTGAGCAGATTGACAATAGAGATTAGTCGCACAACTGCCGACAATATGTAATGTGACAATCACTCACCGATCCCGTATTACTAGGCCACTGTTGCCATGCAGGTCTCATGCACTAGAGACTTCTGGAGGCAAATTCATTGTGTGCGTAGTAAACGGTTAAGATTGGTTGGAGGTGCCCATACATGTACATTCCCGATTGTATGTACAATCTGTAAACTAAAAATATCGATTTCGCACTGGAAATCGGGTAATCTCTCTGCCACCAGTCTCTCGTGTTCTGCTAACTACTCCTAAAAGGAAGGGAATGGCAAATCAACAATTTATAAGAAAATAATAAAACAATGCGGTAGTATGACTGACTCTTCAGAGGGAAAATTCGTTGTAGCAACAATCAGATGACCAAAATAGACACAAGACTGAATGACAAAATCATTGGTTTTATTCTAAAAACCACATACACATAGCATACTTTAGCCCACAGGTAAATATACCTGTCCGGGGGGGCGTGACTTCCGCTCAAGACGGACACCTAGAGAGAGAGCTCCGTGACCAGCTACTACAAACCGGCTATAATCAAATGGCGCAGCAACCTCCTATCTCCTCCGACACGGAAGATATGATTCTGGAGACGGACAAGTCTAAAAAGTGGAAGAGTAAAAGGTGAAGCGCTCAACAACACTCACACATTGACAGAAATATTCTTATATTCTTATATAAAGTATATAAACTTTTTCACTGTATGCCCCATGTTATGCTTTCAATTAATGATGTTGGTTTAACACTGTGATAGCCACTCGATTAGTGTTGGGATAACATTATTTACTGGTCTGCTGGGATTTTATATAAGAATATTTCTGTCAATGTGTGAGTGTTGTTGAGCGCTTCACCTTTTACTCTTCCATTGTATAGGGGTTAGACACCCCCCAAGGTGTAGCGATCCAGCATTTTACACAATACAGCACTTAGCCGGCGCTGAGGGTATTAATCCGCGCTGTAGCTGCAGTAGTGAGGAGTAGTTGCTTGGAGGAGCGCACAGGCCACTTACTAAAATTTAAAGTCTAAAAAGTGGAAGAAAGGACAGCAGAGGCTGCAGAAATTAACGGACTATTTCACCGAGAAAACTTCCCCCTCAGCCGCAGCTCGCAAAGATGGTGCCCACTCGCAACCTCAAGACACCACTCAAGGCACCAAAGCTGCAAAAACAGGTACTGTGTCCTCCAGAGCACAAACTGAAGATTCCTCCTCCTCACCTGAGCGATCCCCCAATTCCCGCAGCCCGGTCAAGCACAAACCCCGCACAGCTCTATCAAGCAACACGGCAGGCCTCACACCAGACGAGACAGCATCATTTGATGCTACCTCCGCATCTATTGAGACCTTTCCGGCTTCCGACCAAGCAGCCTCCCAAATCTACATTAAGGAGATCTTACTCACTTTCAAATCCTCACACCTCAGTGACATTGCTGTTATGAATAAATCTCTCCAGAATGAGATCACTTCACTAGGAGACAGGATAGATGCAATTAAACACAGGACGGCCCTGATCTCCACGGAATATAACAAGATGGTGGACGTCTCCAACTCCAAATCTGAGGATATACAATGGCTAAAAAGCAAAGCCTCCGACATGGAAGATAGATCGCGGAGAAACAACCTCAAACTAAGAGGGATCCCAAAGCAGGTCTCCGCAGGAGAACTTAAAAACTTCATCTTTCAGCTAACTAAAACAGCTCTGCCAAACACCCAAGAGATAGAGCTGGTTATAGAGCGAGCCCACAGGCTCGCAAAACCGACTTTCCTACCAGACTCGGTACCCAGGGATGTGATCGTCAGATTTGTATTCTACCAGACGAAGGATGACTTAATGAGAGCAGCCAGACATCCCCACAAGCTTCCCGATCCATATGGCGACATCCAACTATTTGCAGACTTGTCGCAAGCTACGCTGCAGAAAAGGAGAGACCTCCAGCAATATGCTAAAGCGCTCAGGAAGCACCAAATTCTTTACAAATGGGGCTTCCCCACCAAACTGCTTTTTAAGGTGCACAACAAGCTATACTCCATCTCCACAACAGAAGAAGGAGCTACAACAATGCGTGAGTTAAACATTCCCGCTCCCCCTATTCCGCAAAGACCCTATAACTGAGCTTCTGCCTAGAAAATCTCGACGGAATGGCGCCAAAACAAACGCTGAAGGCTGGTGTGGATTCTCCCTCTGAGTGTCAGTCACTTGACTTCAGGTAAATTTAGTGAAATGTGTCACACATTATTTTTATGCTCAATATTCTTGTACTGTATAAGCTGCAACACCATTACCACTTACTTGAGCATATGTTTCCCCCCCAAAGTACCGATGAGGCTATGGACTACAGTCTCATCACGATACGAAGACTCTCAGTCTTGCTTCCTAATTGTAGGGTCTTGTCTTCACCGTGTTCAATGTTATCCTTATTGCTATTTGGTTTTATTGTTTTTCTTTCTTATTGTTGAATTGTATGAGGTCAAAGGGGCCCAACAGAATGATCCTATACCATGCAAGGTCGTGTTTACCCTCACATTTAGCAATTTACTACACCACAGCAACTAGATCATATCTCTTTTATTTTCTGGAAATAGGATATGACTGACATCAACATCATATCCATCAATGCCAGGGGGATAAACAGTGCTTATAAGAGAAGGATGATGTGGAGGGAGGTGGAACAAAGGCAGGGAAATATATTGTTTGCTCAAGAGACCCACCTACTCTTAAAGGATACTCATTATTGTTCAAACAATCTTTTCCCCATCATGTTACATACGGTAGTACCTTCAGGAAAAAAAAGAGAGGGGTGTGCATAGGATTCCATAGAGACCTTATTGTCAAACCTGATGAGACCATAATTGATTCTCATGGTCGTTTTGTTATCTTTGTGGGACAGATCAACCATGTTGACATTACATTAGTCAATGTCTACTGCTCAAACTCAGCGCAGAAAGCATTCCTACAAAAAGTAATAAACAAGATCAAAACAGTCCAAAAAGGGGCACTGTTAATAGGAGGGGACATGAACGCAATCATTTCTAGACAGGACTCATCCACTAAAAACCCCAGGACCCCTTTGCTCCAATCTCTCCTGAATTGGAACGACCTATTTGACCCCTGGAGAATCTCCAACAGCACGCAAAGAGATTACACGTTTTATTCTTCAGTCCATGGCTCTTATTCCAGACTGGACTATTTTTTGGTAGATAGAAACCTACTTCAGAGAGTTGTATTCTCAGACAATGGTTCTATAATGTGGTCTGACCATGCTCCAATACAAATTAAATTTTCCTCATCCCTTCCCAGGCCCTTGACCAGACAATGGAAATTAAATAATTCCCTTCTCTTCGACCCAAAGGACCTACAATTCCTAACGAAAGAACTAACGGATTTCTTTTCCACTAATATTACTGAAAACATCAATGTTTCCACCATCTGGGCCGCTCACAAGGCCTATATGAGGGGAATTTTGATCAAGCTGGGAGCAATCAAAAAACAGGAAACAAATGCAGAATATAACTCCCTCTTAAATACCATCAAAGCTCTAGAACACAAGCATAAACAGACCTTACATCCAGATACAGGTAAATAACTGTTTCTACTCAGACAAAAAGTCAAAGACCTACTAGCCAACAACTACGATTTACTTCTACAGAGAAATAAACAAATCCACTACTCACAATCCAACAAAGCAGGGAAACACATGGCAAACGCAATTAAATGCAAACTAAGCAAAACCAGGATCCCTTCAATCATTCACCCAATTACCAAAGAGAGAATAACTGACCCTGTCAACATAGCTAACGCATTTAGAGATTTTTACAACCAACTTTATAACCTACAGAACGACCCCCTAACCATCCAACCTAACACACACACGATGTCGGCCTTCCTAAACTCAATCAAACTCCCCATCTTGTCCAAAAATCAACTAGAAACGCTAAACAAACCCTTTAGCTTAGAAGAGATTTCCAGCACTATTTCCTCCCTTAAAAATAACAAGGTGCCAGGGCCAGATGGCTTGACAAACGAATACTTGAAAGCATTCTCTACAACTATAACACCAGTCTTAGAAAACCTCTTTAATAGTTTTGCCAACTCCAACCCCATCCCTGCAGAATTCCTCTCTGCCACCATTTCCATAAAACAGCAAACTATCGTCCCATATCCCTGCTCAACGCAGACATAAAACTGTACTCTAAAATTCTAGCCTCTAGAATTATGAAAGTGTCCTGACCATTTTAACAAATGATCAAGTGGGGTTCACCCCAGAACGCCAGGCAGCGGACGGCACGAGGAGGATGATCAATATAATTAAACACATGGAGCTCTGTGGAAGGCCTTCTCTGCTCCTATCTTTGGATGCGGAGAAGGCCCTCGACAGAGTTCATTGGGAGTTTTTGGAGGCGGTATTGGACAAATTTGGGTTCCAGGGTCAAATAAAAAATGCTATTCTTTACCTCTACTCCTCCCCTGCAGCCAAGGTCAATGCAGCTGGTTTTCTATCCAGCAATTTTACAATAACCAACGGCACCCAACAGGGGTGTCCCCTATCACCGGTAATCTTTACATTAATAATGGAATCAGTGGCAGAGAAGCTAAGAAATGACCCGCATATTAAAGGCATATCTATAGGGAAAGACTCATTCCTGATTAGTATGTTTGCAGACAACGTTATTCTCTCAATGGAAGATCCTTTAACCACTTCCCGACCGCCTAACGCACAGAGGCGGCCGGGAAGTGTGCCCTGCAAGGACCGGCTCACCCACAGAGGCGGCGGTCCTTGTAAGGGCATGGGCGGAGCGATCGCGTCATCCGTGACGCGATCCTCCGCCGGCGCCTCCCCATACGGAAGCGCCGGCGGGATGTTAATCCCGCGATCGCCGCATACAAAGTGTATAATACACTTTGTAATGTTTACAAAGTGTATTATACAGGCTGCCTCCTGCCCCTCAGGTCCCAGTGTCCGAGGGACCACCAGGGCAGGCTGCAGCCACCCTATGTCGCACCCAAGCACACTGATTCCCCCCCCCTGCCCCAGATCGCCCACAGCACCCCTCAGGACCCCCCTGCCCACCCCCCAGACCCCTGTTTAATGGCAGTATTTGTATAGCGCCTTTCTCCTGTCGGACTCAAAGCGCTTGCGAGGCAGCCACTAGAGCGCACTCAGTAGGCAGTAGCAGTGTTAAGGAGACTTGCCCAAGAAACTCCATACTGAAATAGGTGCTGGCTTACTGAACAGGCAGAGCCGAGATTTGAACCCAGGTCTCCCGTGTCAGAGGCAGAGCCCTTAAACATTACACTTTCCAGCCACTGCTTGCACCCAATCACCACCCTAATCACCCATCAATCACTCCCTGTCACTATCTGTCAATGCTTTTTTTTACGCCCCCCCCTGCCCCCTGCCCCCTCCTGATCACCCCCGCACCCCTCAGATTCTCCCCAGACCCCCCCCCCAGACCCCCCCTTCCCCCTGTGTACTGTATGCATCTATCCCCCTGATCACCTGTCAATCACCTGTCAATCACCCATCAATCACCCATCAATCACCCCCTGTCACTGCCACCCATCAATCAGCCCCTAACCTGCCCCTTGTGGGCAATCTGATCACCCACCCACACCAATAGATCACCCGCAGATCCGACATCAGATCACCACCCAAGCGCAGTGTTTACATCTTTTCTCTCCTCTAAACACCCACTAATTACCCATCAATCACCCATCAATCACCCCCTATCACCACCTGTCACTGTTACCCATCAGATCAGACCCTAATCTGCCCCTTGCGGGCACCCAATCACCCACCTACACGCTCAGATTGCCCTCAGACCCCCCCTTATCAATTCGCCAGGGCATTATTTACATCTGTCCTTCCCTGTAATAACCCACTGATCACCTGTCAATCACCTGTCAATCACCCATCAATCACCCCCTGTCACTGCCACCCATCAATCACCCCCTGTCACTGCCACCCATCAATCAGCCCCTAACCTGCCCCTTGCGGGCAATCTGATCACCCACCCACACTAATAGATCGCCCGCAGATCCGACATTAGATCACCACCCAAGCGCAGTGTTTACATCTATTCTCTCCTCTAAACACCCACTAATTACCCATCAATCACCCCCTATCACCACCTGTCACTGTTACCCATCAGATCAGACCCTAATCTGCCCCTTGCGGGCACCCAATCACCCGCCTACACGCTCAGATTGCCCTCAGACCCCCCCTTATCAATTCGCCAGTGCAATATTTACATCTCTTCTTCCCTGTAATAACCCACTGATTACCTGTCAATCACCTATCAATCACTCATCAATCACCCCCTGTCACTGCCACCCATCAATCACCCCCTGTCACTGCCACCCATCAATCAGCCCCTAACCTGCCCCTAGCGGGCAATCTGATCACCCACCCACACCAATAGATCGCCCGCAGATCCGACGTCCGATCACCTCCCAAGTGCAGTGTTTACATCTGTTCTCTACCCTAAACACCCACTAATTACCCATCAATCACCCCCTGTCACTGCTACCTATCAGATTAGACCCCTATCTGCCCCTAGGGCACTCAATCACCCGCCCACACCCTTAGAACGCCCTCAGACCCCAGCCCTGATCACCTCACCAGTGCATTGCTTGCATCTATTCCCCCCTCTAATCACACCTTGAGACACCTATCAATCCCCTCCTGTCACCCCCTAGCACACCTACCCATCAGATCAGGCCCTAATTTGCCCCGTGTGGGCTCCTGATCACTCGGCCAAACCCTCAGATCCCCCTCAGACCCCCTTCCGATCACCTCCCCAGTGCATTGATTGCATCTATTTTCCCCTCTAACCACCCCCTGAGACACCCTCAATCACCTCCTGTCACCCCCCTAGCACTCCTATCCATCAGATCAGGCCCAATACAACCTGTCATCTAAAAGGCCACCCTGCTTATGACCGGTTCCACAAAATTCGCCCCCTTATAGACCACCTGTCATCAAAATTTGCAGATGCTTATACCCCTGAACAGTCATTTTGAGACATTTGGTTTCCAGACTACTCACGGTTTTAGGCCCGTAAAATGCCAGGGTGGTATAGGAACCCCACAAGTGACCCCATTTTAGAAAAAAGACACCCCAAGGTATTCTGTTAGGTGTATGACGAGTTCATAGATTTTTTTTTTGTCAAAAGTTATCGGAAATTGATTTTTATTGTTTTTTTTTTCACAAAGTGTCATTTTTCACTAACTTGTGACAAAAAATAAAATCTTCTATGAACTCGCCATACACCTAACGGAATACCTTGGGGTGTCTTCTTTCTAAAATGGGGTCACTTGTGGGATTCCTATACTGCCCTGGCATTTTAGGGGCCCTAAACCGTGAGGAGTAGTCTAGAAAACAAATGCCTCAAAATGACCTGTGAATAGGACGTTGGGCCCCTTAGCGCACCTAGGCTGCAAAAAAGTGTCACACATGTGGTACCGCCATACTTAGGAGAAGTAGTATAATGTGTTTTGGGGTGTATTTTTACACATACCCATGCTGGGTGGGAGAAATCTCTCTGTAAATGGACAATTGTGTGTAAAAAAAAATCAAACAATTGTCATTTACAGAGATATTTCTCCCACCCAGCATGGGCATGTGTAAAAATACACCCCAAAACACATTATACTACTTCTCCTGAGTACGGCAATACCACATGTGTGGCACTTTTTTGCAGCCTAACTGCGCTAAGGGGCCCAAAGTCCAATGAGCACCTTTAGGCTTTACAGGGGTGCTTACAATTTAGCACCCCCCAAAATGTCAGGACAGTAAACACACCCCACACATGACCCCATTTTGGAAAGTAGACACTTCAAGGTATTCAGAGAGGAGCATAGTGAGTCCGTGGCAGGTTTCTTTTTTTGTTTGTCGCAAGTTAGAAGAAATGGAAACTTTTTTTTTTATTTTGTCACAAAGTGTCATTTTCCGCTTACTTGTGACAAAAAATAATATCTTCTATGAACTCACTATGCCTCTCAGTGAATACTTTGGGATGTCTTCTTTCCAAAATGGGGTCATTTGGGGGGTATTTATACTATCCTGGAATTCTAGCCCCTCATGAAACATGACAGGTGGTCAGAAAAGGCAGAGATGCTGGAAAATGGGAAAATTCACTTTTTGCACCATAGTTTGTAAACGCTATAACTTTTACCCAAACCAATAAATATAGGCTGAATGGGTTTTTTTTTATCAAAAACATGTTTGTCCACATTTTTCGCGCTGCATGTATACAGAAATTTTACTTTATTTGAAAAATGTCAGCACAGAAAGTTAAAAAAAATAATTTTTTTGCCAAAATTCATGTCTTTTTTGATGAATATAATAAAAAGTAAAAATCGCATCAGCAATCAAATAGCATCAAAAGAAAGCTTTATTAGTGACAAGAAAAGGAGCCAAAATTCATTTAGGTGGTAGGTTGTATGAGCGAGCAATAAACCGTGAAATCTGCAGTGGTCTGAATGGAAAAAAAGTGGCCGGTCCTTAAGGGGGGTAAAGCCCTAGGTCCTCAAGTGGTTAAACTCTATAACAAGAACAGTGGAAATTCTGCAAGAATTCTCCTCTGCCTCGCTATACAAACTCAACCAATCTAAATCCAACCTATTAGGCCTAAACTTACCACAAACAACTACATCTGATATCCTATCTAAATTTCCCTTCACATGGTCGGACACATCACTTCAGTATCTGGGAATAGAACTCACTGCTAGTACCTCCAATTTGTTCAAATACAATTACGTCCCCCTCCTTGCTAAAATCAAAGAGGAATGTTCCAATCTCTCCAAACACCTATTTTCCTGAACTGGAAGAATAACAGCCCTAAAGATGTTTATAATTCCCCAAATTTTATATTTATTTAGGACATATAAAGGGGAACTGTGGATTAAGAGGGTAGGGGTGTGTGTGAGGGGCTGGGGGGCACATTTTTAATATTTTCTATTATGTATACGAATAATAATAAAGATTTTGTATTTTGATTATAATTAACGATTATCAGAATTTTTGTTCATTCGGGTCATACCCACCCTCATTCTTTATCTCACCACGGTTTGGTCATATTTTTGGATGGTGGGATGACCCGACAGTTGCACAGATAATTTAGGACAGAACAACACCCCAATGAGATGAATACCCAATTTGGTGGGTTAAATATGACTCTTAGAGTCAAGGGGATTTATTTTTTCTGCCCTTTTTGATGTGGTCAACAATTGGCGATGTTGCGGTGGGACACTCTCTTGGCGCAGGTGGAACGGGAGTGCTCGCAGACCCAGGGTGGTAGAGACGCTCAGCACCTCATAAACGGGGGGTTTAGAAAATTGACCAAATTATATGAAAAAAAAGTCTAGACTATGGTGGAACTTAAAGTACAACAAAGTTTATCTTGATGACCACTTTGGTTGCGTTTTCAAGTGTTTCCACACAGACGTAATCTAAGTGAGGATTTTAAGAAACGTTGGGAGAAGAATTTTGAATGTTGTGCCAAAATATGTCTCACACTCATGAATGTGTTGGATACGGAGGATTTGGCCAATTTGGACAAGGAGATCACCAAGGTATCTGAGTCTTTGGATTCATTTAAAGGTGAAGGTCTCTTTAAAGTTAGGAGTGATGAGTTAGAGAAACACATCACACAATTTAACAAAAATTTGGTAATTCAGAGAGATCAGAAAGTATTAAGGGACAGGACAGCCTATAAAGTGGGTACCGCCTACAGGTGGAACGGTCCACCCCCCCCCCCCCAAATTTCCGAAAAATAAACCTAGACCTAAGTTACCAATTGAGAATAAACCACAACCATCCGAGGCTGAGGAATCAGACTCGTCGGTGGTACCCATAAGCTCTGTCTCAGATAGTTCACTTTCTGCAGGTGAAGGTCCACGAAGACACGACACACGTTCAGGACGTGACCCCTCTAAACAAATAAAGCAGAAAGATAAGGACAAGAAACTTAAAAAACAACAACAATCATGCTCAGACGAGTCGGACACAAGAGGTGCAGGAGGAGGTGGAATTTCGGGGGCCTATGGCCACGACCCGCAGCCTTCGTTGGGTCCCTCTGTGTCCTCTGCCTCGGGATCAGCTACCTTGTCCTCCTCTTTTTTGGTCAATGCCCAGTCGGGGAGATAGGGAGCGGGCATCAGATGGTGGCTGAACCAGTGACCAATGATAACCTAAGTGTCATCAATCTTACTGGAGAGCCCATTCCTCAGTCCTATCTGACCTTGCTACCCAAAGGCCTGGGCTTTTGCCCTACTTATAATGCGGATATCTTTGAAACAGTGGTGGATTTGCACTTATTTGGTCGCAAGATTCTCTTGCGGTCTATATATGCAAATTCTCCTAAATGGCCCAGGATAGCATCTAATGACAGACCTTGGTCGGACGAGGATATTTTAGCTTTACAAGACTTACAGGAGCTGGTAGTGGAAAACTCTTCTCTGGGGGAGGCTGACACTGCAATAGCTCCTTTTGGTCCAGGACCCCGTTTCTTCCTTCCCCGACTGGATGAAGTTGGTTTGAGGAATAAATCAATCAAATTCCCTCCATTCTCTTTGAGTCCTAATTTGAAAACATTTATTGATGTGGTTGAAAGGGATTTGATTAAATTGAAAGGCCAAAAGGCATCCGTTGACAACCTCAGTCATGATGAACGAGAAACGATGCACAAATTGGTACAAAATAAGAGGTGGATTATTAAACCCTCTGACAAGGGGGGCAACGTGGTCATCATGTCCACAGAAAATTATAGGAAAATGTGTCTTGACATCTTGCAAAGACGGGAGTGCTATGTGGGGGTCTCTGCGTCTAGGGCCACCCGGTGCCAACATGAACTTTTTATGATCATAGAGATGCGATTTTGAGGTCAGTAATAGATGAGGACACAGGGAGATTTTTGAAAGTTGTGAAGCCTATCCTCCCGATCTTCTATGCCTTACCCAAGGTTCATAAAAGGCTGGATAGGCCACCTGGCCGTCCGATTGTTTCGGGACGAGGATCGCTAACTGAAAAAATCAGTATCTATGTGGATAGGTTCTTACAACCACATGTGCAAGCATTACCATCATACATCAAGGACACGTCGCATCTGTTGCGTGTGCTGGATGGGCTACAGCTGCCGCCAGAAACGCTGCTGGTGGCTCTGGACGTGGAGGCCCTCTACTCGAGCATCCCACATGACCGTAGCATTCGTGCGGTTGGCACATTTCTTGGTGAGCTGTGTATACAGAGCATTGCGCACAATGGGTTTCTCCTCACTCTACTTGAGTTTTTGTTGGCAAACAACATTTTTATTTTTGAGGGTTCCCACTACCTCCAGGTGCAGGGGGCGGCAATGGGGACAACTTGTGCCCCCTCTTATGCTAACCTGTACCTGGGGGAGTGGGAACAGAGATTATTTTCTAGCGATGGTCTCTCGATGTACCTGTGCCACATTTTGGCGTGGTACAGGTACATCGATGACATCATCGTTTTTTGGACAGGTGGGCAGACCCTCCTTGAGAGATTTGTGGAGTCCATTAATATGAACTCCAGTAACCTTAGGTTCACTATGCAGAGTAGTCCCACGGAGATCCCCTTCCTTAATATTTTAATCCATTTGGATAAAAACGGTCAATTATCGACTCGGTTATATAGGAAGGAGACTGCCACTAACTCACTTTTGAGGGCGGATAGCTTCCACCCCACACATACGGTGAGGGGGATACCGGTGGGCCAATATTTGCGTGTAAGACGTAACTGTTCTGATGACGTTTCATTTAGAGCAGAAGCTAACTGCTTAAAAAAAAGATTCAAGGAGAGGGGATATACCGAGGGGACCCTCAAGCGGGCCTACAGAAGGGCCGATGCCAGTGGTCGTTTCTCTTTGTTGACCACTGGCTTTCATCATGAACGCAGTGAGGAGCGCTCTGTGCGTTTCTGTACTCGGTACTCAGCGCAACATGGGAAGGTTGCCAACATTATTGGGAAGCATTGGCATATTCTTGCCAATGATCCCAAATTGAGTAGACATATTACCAACAAACCTTTGTTTTCCTTTCGAAGAGCTCCATCTTTAAGAGATAAACTTGTTAACAGTCATTTCGTTGATCCCTCCACGAGTGGCAAACACTGTAAGGTTGTAGTAGGTACATACACCTGCGGTGGCTGTACAATGTGTAGGTATGTACAGGTGGGGAGACGAGTTATGTTACCGGATGGTAGAGACTGGGAGTTGGGACATTATGTTAATTGCAGTACTGTTTTAGTTGTTTATCTACTCCTATGCCCATGTGGGGCGTTTTATGTGGGCAAGACAAAACGCGAGTTTCGAGCACGCATATCGGACCACGTTACTAATATCAAGAGTACAAATTTATCTAATCTTACACCTGTGGCCAGGCATTTTAAAACAGCGCATGCTGGCAATTCAACCAAGATGTGATTTGTAGGTTTACATCGCCTCCATTAGGGGTGGGGATATGGACCGACTGTTGTTACAGAGGGAATCCCAATGGATTTTTGATCTGAGGGCAACCGAGCCCCCGGGTTTGAACGAAAACACAAGTTATGCTTCGTTCTTACCCGTTTAGTGTTCTGCTGGTCTTTGTCTGCCATCCTGGAGCTGCTGGGCCTCCCGTTTTTATCTGTGGGTTTTCCAACGGAGGTCCTGCCGCTCATTGCCAAGGTTTCTTTAAGACATTATGAACTTAGCTGATGAGTTATCTATATACTCTTTTACAGGGTGAGTTTGCTTGCCCTTGATTCTTGTATTGGTGTTCATTCATTATTTACCACATCACATCATACTATTTAAAATGGGGATATTGCATGCATGATTTGTGGATGATTTAGTGGCTTTTTTTTTAATGTTTTGTACATTTGCCCTCTGACCTGTGCCTTTCCCCCTTCGGCGGGACGTGCGTTGCTCTGTTGTTCGGTCCCGCCCGCCCCCTCCGGCGGCTGGTTGGGTGTGGGGGCGGGGCCTGGCGGACGTATCGGCTGGGTGCTTTTGCGCCTGTCCGCTGTGTCCGCCCACCCCGCCCCCTCGCCCGGCATTGGCGGCTGGTGGGGGTGGGCATGGCCGGCTTGCTGCGCGTGTCCCGCCGATGGGGGAATAAAATCAGGGGGACACAGGAAGCTGATAAACCTCCAGAGGAAGCCGGAAGTCTGGCGAAACCGGTAAAGGACGCACGTGTAGCGTCCTGGCCGCCACACCACCTCCTTCCCTGCATGGACGGGAGTCTTTGCCCTTTCCCTCAGCCAGCCTGGCACTCTACATATTGCAGCTCCCAACTTGGTATGGACTAAGCCTCTACCTCTTGAAAACATGATACAAAGTATAAGCTCCCCTAGGTTTCAACTAACACCCCAACTTTCTCTCTTACTCTACAGTCTCTCAGACCTAAACACAACCCATAAACATCTCGTATGCCACATTATAATAACAACCATCCAACTCATAGCCAGGGCCGAATTTGTACTCTTTACCGCCCAAGGCCACAGTCACCATCCGCCCCCCTTCAGTATAGGTAGCGAGATGACCCCTCCCCCCTTCCCTCTAGTATAGGTAGCCTGATAACCCCCCAGTATAGGTAGCGAGATGACCCCTCCCCTCTTTCCCTCTAGTATAGGTAGCCTGATGACCCCTTCTCCTCCCCCTCCAGTATAGGTAGCCAAATGAATCCCTTAATCCCTCCTTAGCCCCCTCTCCCTTTCAGTATAGGTAGCCAGCTCGCCTTCACACCGCAGCAGCCATCAGTTTCACTTATTTCTCCACTTGTCTCCAGTGCAGAAGCTTCCTCTTCCTCTCCGTCTCCAATGCAGCCAAAGTCTGTAGCCGCCGGCCACAATGCAAACGTGCACACAGAGCAAGGTGGCTGCTGCACAGGCGGCTAGCAGCAGAGTACTGCGCTTAGGCACTCGTCTGATCTCCCTGCATTGCAGCATTTGCAAACTTGCAAATGATGCATCAGTTTAGCCTGCTGCTTTGGTGCCCTTGCTACTGTGGTGCCCTAGGCCATGGCCTAGGTGGCCTTGTCTTAAATCCGGCCCTGCTCATAGCATATCACTGGAAATCATCTACACCTATCCTATTTAACCGACTGTTATCCAACCTTGGCTCCAACATAAAATTGGAACATTGCATAAGAAGCAGGTCACTCCTCAGCACTAAAGAATACAACCTATCTAAAGAGTGGCTTGCAAACTTCACGGTTACTTAAACTCTGCACACTTACTTACTCATAGACAATATTCCCCCTCCCCTCCACCTTCTACTCAATCACACTTAGATTCTTCCACTGCCCCATATGTTCATACTTACTTTAAACCTATCTCGTTTATCCCATCCCTGAAAGAAAACATATTCCTTTATAGCAATAAATCACAAAAACACGGCCGACCATAACTCATATTAATATAAAACTGCGTAAGCTGCACTAGTTTCTTCTCCCCTCCCTATCTCCTTCCCCTCTCTGCCCCCCCCCCCCCCTTTCTCTACCCTTTTGACCAATGGTTGTCTATCAACAAGGAAGACCCACTTCTGTCTTCTTATTCCAAGCCCAGAGTGGCCATGTTAATTGGAATATCTAGATACAAGCAACCTATGCAACCATATAGAATACTGTTGTTTTAAGTGTTAAAATTTCTACAAACATGTTTGTAAACAAAATTGATATGAGTAATGTTTTTTATCAGTTGTTATACCAATGTTATTCTCCTGATGCTGTTACTCGTATGCATGTTATTCTTAAAGGGATACTGTAGGGGGGTCAGGGGAAAATGAGCTGAACTTACCCGGGGCTTCTAATGGTCCCCCGCAGACATCCTGTGCCTGCGCAGCCACTCACCGATGCTCCGGCCCCGCCTCTGGTTTACTTCTGGAATTTCTGACTTTAAAGTCTGAAAACCACTGCGCCTGCACGCCCGTGTCCTCGCTCCCGCTGATGTCACCAGGAGTGTACTGCGCAGACACAGAGTGTACTGCGCAGACATCAGCGGGATCGAGGACACGGCAACGCAGGCACAGTGGTTTTCTGACTTTAAAGTCAGAAATTCCAGAAGTGAACCGGAGGCAGGGCCGGAGCATCGGTGAGTGTCTGCGCCAACACAGGATGTCTGCGGGGGACCATTAGAAGCCCCGGGTAAGTTTAGCTCATTTTACCCCGACCCCCCTACAGTATCCCTTTAAATGTGAAAAACTTGAATAAAAACAAGTGAAACAAAAAAAATATACCTGTCCGGCAGAACAGATTGGTTTGATAGAAAGAGAATAGAGATGAAAAGAAACAGAATGTCTTAATGTACAGTTCAAATACCGTTATTGGTAGTCCATACGGCAATCGCAAGTCTTTGGCGGAAAGTCCAAGATGGTGATTGCCATGCCTTTGTGAGAAATAATCCAAGAGATTTGCCAGGGTCCAGCTGGCTGCCGGGATGTTCTTCGACAAGATTTTAGATGATGGATGCTGGACCTTTGTGTGTCAAGGTGTTTTGTTCCTCACTGTAGGTGGGAGGAGTTATAACACTTTCACAAGTCCAGCCTTGGGAGGTTGGAACAGGGCTGTTCTGTCCTCAAAGATCCCAAAAGTGGCAGGATTCTGGTTCTGGTCTTTGGGCGCACGTAGGGTCAACAAAGACCTGGACTGTATATTCACAATCAGCATAATTTTAGGAATCATTTGGTACTAAACATGAGGACCAGATATGACTCATAACACAGTTTTTACTTCTCCCCTTTGTAGCCTGGGTCCGGAAGCATCTAGCTTGTCCAAACTCTCTCAGCACCTGCACCAAGTTGAACCTCAGAACTTGTGCACTTTTCAGTGGCCTAGGAACTTTCTAGGCCATGAATTTTGAGGAAAATGTGGAGAACATATGAATATTGGGCATCCCAGGGTCACATGGGGATCAGCTGTTTCAAGGCCTTAGTCAGCTGGGAAATGGATTCTTTTGATCTCTCAGGACATGGGGCCAGGTGACAAACCCTGCTGAGATTGGTGCCTACAGTTCTCCAGAAAGAGGCCTTTTATGGAATTTTGTCAAGCTTATCTGTGATGGAGGAGACTATAAACATCTCAGGGGGTCTCATGTGCGGGCAGAGGGCTTTTCACACGATTGTAATCTGCCAGTATCCGTGGCTCCGTTCCATGTTCGTTAGGTAGTTGGCGGATGCCAGCCAATCCAACAGATCACCGAGGGGAGACATGGGATATGCATCGGTTATTGTGATGTCGTCCGGCCTCCTATAGTCCTCACAGAACCTGGTGGCCTGTGGGCTAGAGAATTTGCGGAGGACAGCCATCTGTAACATCTCCTCATACTTCCTCTTTACTTTTGCTTGCACTTCCGGATAGGTGGGGTAGGGGATCTGCCGTAAGGGCTTGTGAGTTCCCGGGTCCCTTCTGTGAACTGCTGTATTTTTCTGCCCAAGGTTTCTGCGAAGATTTTACTGTGGGGGCGCACGGCACTCAGCAAGGCCTTCTGGGAGTACGAGAGGTGGGGGGTGACTTTCACATCATCCGCCAATTCTCGTGTGGGAGCTATCAAGCCTGACAGGGGACCTGTGTCTACCTGTTCTAATTGGCCGTACTCTCCTAGAACTACCTGCGTTCTATCTGACTTGGCTTCTAACAGATCCACATGGACCGTGCTTTCACCTGGGGTGTCTGTTACATGGGGAATGGGTTCACTGGAGTATTTATCATTCTCCCTATACACCTGTAGTGGAGCTTCCGCTGCTGGTGGCTTAGCGGTCTGGCCACTAAGCGCACATAGGTTGGAGTCGCTCTGTAGTATCCTCACGGATTTTGAACTACAAAACTCAGCCAGCTGCCTAGTAAGGTCTGGGGTCAGCTGCAGAAGATCAAACTCTCTGGGGCCAGAGCTGACAGGAATGCCTGTATGCTCTGAGCTCAGGTTACCACCAGTACTGTGCGTGTCTATCTGCACAGGTACACCACAATAAACATCACATTTTGGGTAAATCACGTCAATATTGACATTGGTGTGGGGGTCAGAGATATCAGGGGAAGTTGAGACTTCTCCAGATAGTCCTGAGTCTAGACTATCGGTGACAATGAAAGCATCAGCCAGCGTACTCTCAAAATCATGCACAACATTATCACAAACATTTGCATAACATGACATGCCATATTTAGCATGAGTGTCACCCGCCTGAAGGTCAGAATTGTCAGAGGGAATCCCTCCGGTCGGCTCTGAGTTCATGCGGCTGGCCATAGAGCATGTAATGGCCAGAACATGTACAGCATTTCCATCACAATTATCACTGACACATGCATTTTCATTAGCATAAACAGGTGCAGAAATGGATAAAAGACAGTAAGTTGCTGGTACATTTAAATCTGAGGATACCTCCCGCCCAGCCGCATTAGGTACAGTAGCAATAGCAGGTAAGGGGTTTACGTCTCCCTGTTTTCCCAAAGGCTTGTACAGTACCTGGTTGTCAGGGAGTCCTGCTGGGATCTCCTGCATATCAGCAGAAAATACTGAAGGGCACACCAGCGTTCCTAAATCGGTGCCAAGCACAGGAGGAGAGGGAATCTCAGCAATAGCCCGCTCTTGAAAACCCACCCCCCATCCGGCCTTCTCGGGACCCGGGACAACAGGGTTGTGGTGGTTGGGCCTGACTCCAGTCAGGGTGAGGAGCTTTCGTGGGAGAATATCTTCCTCTGTGGCACAGTTGTAGCAGAACAAGGGGACATCTGCTTTTGGAGCACTGGAGCAAGAGATGATTTGGTTGTCGAATGGAGCACGGTGGCGATTTCTGGAACCGTAGAGCATCTCTGACACGCTGACAGGCAGTGCAGAGGGTGATGCAAGTGACAGATCAGGGTAGCTAGCCATCTTCGGGCTAGGGACTGTGGTTCTCTTCCTCTTGGGACAGAAGAACTGTATGTGGCCGGTCTCACCACAAAGATTACACATGCGAATGGCAGGTGTGTCATACTGGGATGCAGCAATAGCAGCAGCTGCCGGTCTCGGTGGCGCAAAGCTCATCGGACCAGGAGGAGCAAATGCAGCATGCTTACCTCCCTCCAAGTCCTGGGACAATGTTCTGTGACTGTCCAGCACCAGGGTTCTCTGGCTTTCAGGTACAGGGACCTGATTGTACGTCCTCTCAGAGGTGCGTACAGGAAAGTTTTGTTCCGTGTACTCTTCCATGACAGGAAGTTTCGCTGTGGGGGTCACGGATAGAGGTCTGCTGCTCTCCCCCGAAGCACATAGTGAAGAGTGCAGATTCATAGTTACATAGTTACATAGTTATTTTGGTTGAAAAAAGACATACGTCCATCGAGTTCAACCAGTATAAAGTACAACACCAGCCTGCTCCCTCACATATCCCTGTTGATCCAGAGGAAGGCAAAAAAACCCTTACAAGGCATGGTCCCTAAAGGGAAAAATTCCTTCCCGACTCCAGATGGCAATCAGATAAAATCCCTGGATCAACATTATTAGGCATTACCTAGTAATTGTAGCCATGGATGTCTTTCAACACAAGGAAAGCATCTAAGTCCCCTTTAAATGCAGGTATAGAGTTTGCCATAACGACTTCCTGTGGCAATGCATTCCACATCTTAATCACTCTTACTGTAAAGAACCCTTTCCTAAATAAATGGCTAAAACGTTTTTCCTCCATGCGAAGATCATGTCCTCTAGTCCTTAGAGAAGGCCTAGGGACAAAAAGCTCATCCGCCAAGCTATTATATTGCCCTCTGATGTATTTATACATGTTAATTAGATCCCCTCTAAGGCATCTTTTCTCTAGACTAAATAAACTCAGTTTATCTAACCTTTCTTGATAAGTGAGACCTTCCATCCCACGTATCAATTTTGTTGCTTGTCTCTGCACCTGCTCTAAAACTGCAATATCTTTTTTGTAATGTGGTGCCCAGAACTGAATTCCATATTCCAGATGTGGCCTTACTAGAGAGTTAAACAGGGGCAATATTATGCTAGCATCTCAAGTTTTTATTTCCCTTTTAATGCATCCCAAAATTTTGTTAGCTTTAGCTTCTCCAAGTTTGATGTCCCCAACTGTATCCCATTTATTTTGTATGGTACTAGACCATTAGTACGTCCAAAATGCATGACTTTACATTTGTCAACATTGAATTTCATCTGCCATGTATGTGCCCATATAGCCATCCTATCCAGATCCTGTTGCAATATGACACTATCTTCCTGAGAGTTGATGATTCTGCACAATTTTGTATCATCTGCAAAAATAGCAACATTGCTCTATACTGCATCTACTAGGTCATTAATAAATAAATTGAAGAGCACTGGACCCAGAACAGACCCCTGTGGGACCCCACTGCTAACAGTCTCCCATTTTGAGTACGATCCATTGACCACAACTCTTTGTTTTCTGTCTATTAGCCAGTTCCCTATCCATGAACACAGACTCTTCCCCAGTCCTTGCATCCTCAACTTTTGCACCATATTTTTGTGGGGAACAGTGTCGAAGGCCTTTGCAAAGTCCAAGTATATCACATCTACAGCATTCCCAATATCCATATTAGCATTCACTACCTCATAAAAGCTGAGCATGTTAGTCAAACAGGACCTGTCTTTAGTAAACCCATGTTGATGCTGAGAAATAAGATTATTTTCTACTATGAAGTCATGTATAGTATCTCTTAGTAACCCCTCAAATAGTTTGCATACAACTGATGTTAAGCTTACAGGTCTATAATTTCCTGGATCTGATTTTTTGCCCTTCCTAAATAATGAGAAAACGTGGGCTGTACGCCAATCCACTGGGACTCTGCCAGTTGCAAGAGAGTCACAAAAGATAAGATAAAGGGGTTTATCTATAACTGAACTTAATTCCCTTAGGACCCGAGGATGCATGCCATCCGGGCCAGGTGCCTTGTCTATTTTTAATTTATTTAGTCTTGCCTTCACTTCTTCCTGCGTTAAGTATTTAATATTACAGTTAGAAGATTGAGACTCTTCCGCCTCTGTAGTTTGTTTTTTCAATTGGGTTAGCTGGGCCAACTCCAATTCACACTGGAGCCGTAGCTCTTTGTCCTGGAGATCCCACTGGCACAGTCGCTCTTGGTGCTCTGCCTCTAGCCGGAGCATCTTTGCCTCATGCTGGAGCATCTCTGCCTCATGCTGGAGCACCTTCGCCTCTTGTTGGAGCCAAAGTTCTCGTAACTCCTGGTACATGCGCAGATCCTGGTCAGTCAGGTTTGGCCACCGCTGTGGGGGTATCGGGTCTGCGATATATGGAGGCATTAAGCAAGGTGGCAATAAGTATTCCATCTCTGGGGTAATGCCACCAGCTCAGCCCTGTCTGTGCCATAAGCGGCAAAGTCGTGTGATTTGCAGAGGGCTTGCAAGTCAGGGACTGACCAATTTTGGTGATCCTGAACTGAATCAGACATTCAGAAGAGAAGAGTACAGAAAAATAGGATATAGCAAGGAAAAAGTTAGGAAATGTAGACCAATCTATTCGCTATCAATGTGTACCGTTTTGTGCCCAGAACTCCGGCTCTGCAAGACATGATACTCAGTGACCACTGTCTTATTATTCTGGTTGCAAAGACTGAGTTTATCAGATCTTTGCGCTCTGATTTCTCCAAAAGCTGGCTATGCCTGGTTTTGGGTTGTGCTATCACCACCGCTGCCACCAATGTGACAATCCAGCCCTGCGATCCCGTCTAATCTGCTCCCGTTAGCGTACGCAGGAACTACGGTGAGCAGACTGACAACTAAGACCCCGTTGCTGGATCGTCAGAAGAAGAAGGTTAATGCAACAGAGCGTGCCAATCCCGTCTAATCTGCTCCCGTTAGCATACGCAGGAAGTACGGTGAGTAGACTGACAACAGAGATTGGTCGAGCAACTGCCGACAGTATGTAATGTGACAATCACTCACCAATCCCGTGTTACTAGGCCACTGTTGCCATGCAGGTCCGATGAACTAGAGACTTCTGGAGGCAAATTCATTGTGTGCGTAGTAAACAGTTAGGATTGGTTGGAGGTGCCCATACATGTACAATCCCGATTGTATGTACAATCGGTAAACTAAAAATATCGATTTCGTGCTGGAAATCTCACTGCCACCACTCTCTTGTGTTCAGGGAGGAAAGAGACTGCTGCTAACTACTCCTAAAAGGAAGGGAATGGTTATTTACCTTTGCCTCAAAACTCCTTGAGCATCTGGTTCACAAATGCCTGACCCAGTACCTCAATGCCAACTCACTGCTAGACCCACTGCAATCTGGATTTCGGCCTGCCCACTCAACCGAAACTGCTCTCACCAAAGTGGTCAATGACCTTGCCCTAGCTAAAGCTGAAGGTAAATACTCCATTCTCCTCCTCCTTGACCTTTCAGCAGCGTTTGACACAGTAGATCATCCCCTACTCCTTCAGTCTCTCCAGTCCATGCGCATTCACGATCTCGCCCTGACCTGGCTTTCATCCTACCTCTCCAACCACTCCTTCACGACCGCCTTCAATGAGTCTTCATCCACCTCCAACCACCTCTCGGTGGGAGTCCCCCAAGACTCGGTCCTTGGCCCCCTACTGTTCACCCTATACATATCCTCCATTGGCAAGGTTATCTCCTCCATGGGTTTTAACTATCATCTGTATGCAGATGACACCCACATCTACCTCCACACCTCTGACATATCCACCACTACCATGGACAAGGTCTCCTCCTGCCTATCAGCCATCTCCTCCTGTACTGTAGAAAGTGAAATCCGCACGATGGCGGTGGAATAAAAAATGGCTTTATTTAATCAACACACATGACAGGCTAAAATCCAACACCACATGCTGACATGTTTCGGGCATTACACACCCTTAATCATAGCATAGGCGCAAGTGAGGAGGGGTGTAACAGGCGGCGGGGATGCCGCCGCAGCGGAGAGCAGCATGGACGCCATCTCTGCATGTAAGCCAGCGGCGGTCCCCGCCTCGCTGTCACACACAGGTCCTTCGGCCGCACACAGGGCACGGGCTACGCGTGCGCGCGCCCGGCGGCAGGACCTTTATGCAGCTAGACGGAGAGTCAGCTGACTCGCCGGTCAGTTGACTCCAGCTAGCTGTCGGATTGGCTGGGCGGCTGGGTGGCGCTGCAGAAGCGCTCCCAGCATATAAGGAGCTGTGTGTCAGTTGCTCCTCGTCTGCTGTGGTGAATACCTCGTGTGCTAGCGCTCAGACCTTAGACTAGATCCCTGGTGTTGATGCTACGGATTTCACACCAAGACTAGGATATTGCTCATATTGTATTTGATTTCTTGTGTATGACTTTTGGCTAAACACTGATTCTGATCCTGCCTCCTGACTCTGTACTTCTGCTTTTCTGCCTTATCTGTTGCTGAACCTTTTGCCTGATTACCGATTACTCCTTGCCTTACGATTTTGTACCTTTACTTACTTCTCTGTTGCCGAACCTTTGCCTGATTACCGACCACTCTCTCGTCTCACATTTCTGTACTGTCGCTGCCTGTACTGTTGCCGAACCTCTATTTGCCTGACCTTTCTCCCTTCAGTGGAACGTCTCCTACTGTAGGATTATCTCCGAGACGACTGCCCTAGCAGACCGTTACTGCTAGAGGCCGAGACTCCTCCTTTGCCCTATTGGAGGATCTCACACATGGGGATCCCATTCAGAGGTAACCACACCTCTGAGGAATTGCCATGTGGTGGACATTTCCACTACGTTGTGAATCTTGATTACAGTTGTTTTCACACTTATTTTCCAGTGTCCTGTGTGACTTGCTATACTTGTATTATTGGTGATTCTGCAGATCACCAATAATCAGAATATCTGTTCTAGCTGACACAGATCGTCACAGAACAGCAGACCACATTAGGAACGCATTACGCAGCCTGGTGGAGGCCTTAGCCACTTCAGTAAATAATCTCATTGGGGTGGTTAATACGCAACAAACCCAGATCACTCAATTGTCTGGGTCTGTACAGGCCCTCCAAACAGCCATCAATGCAATGTGATCCCCCTCAGTCATAGACCTTCACATGTCGGTACCTGAGAAGATTTCAGGGCACAGATCTGATTTTCAAAACCTTCAAAATCGGGTACTTTCATATTTCGAGTTAAGGCCTAATTTGTCAGGTTCAGAGCAACAAAGGGTGACTTTTATTAAAACCTTGTTATCAGGAGACTCACAAACCTGGGCATATAATCTTCCTCCTGGAGATGAGGCCCTGTCCTCAGTTGAGAAATTCTTTAAAGCAATGGCCATCATATATGATGATCCAGACGTTTCGATCACTGCTGAGAGGAAACTCAAGGCTCTCAAGCAGGGACGAAATTCTGTAGAGTCTTATGCAGCTGAATTTAGAAGGTGGGCTGTGTCGGCTAGGTGGGGGTCTTATGCTTTATTAGATTGCTTTCTTTCTGGCCTGTCAGATGCAGTCTCTGAGCTAATGTTGGGACACCCTGAACCCAAATCTATCGATGATGCTATTTCGCTGGCTGTGCGAGTTGACCGCCGGCTACGCTATCAGCGACAAACTCATGGGAAGAGTGCAGTAAGATCTGTTTCTTACGCTGCCTCCTCTCGCTCCACTTTAACAGATGAACCGATGCAGATCGGACATTCTCGCTTGACACAAGTGGAGAAGGATCGCAGAAGGTCTGAGAGGCTTTGTCTGTATTGTGCAGAGGAGGGTCACATTGTACAAAATTGCCCCAAGAAGTCGGGAAACTCTGCCGCCTAGGAGTAGTTGGAGGTAGTACCCTAGGCGAGCAGACGTTACCTCTAAGCAATAATCGTTTGCTCTTACCTTGTTCTATTTCTTGGGAAGACCGGGTCGCCTGCACTGAGGCCTTTGTGGACTCTGGCTCAGCGGCCAATTTTATTGACTACGAGTTTGTAAAAAGATTGGGAATTCCATTACATTTGTTAGACCGTCAAGTAGTAGTCACTGCAGTGGATGACTCTCCCTTACAATACAGACAGCCCCTCTCACAGACCCCGGTGTTGTTATGTACTATAGGAGTTTTACATAAGGAAAAGTTACAGTTCCTCGTGCTACGAATGGCAACTTCTACCATCATCCTCGGGATGCCCTGGTTGCAACTCCATTCACCTCAGATAGACTGGGCCTCAGGTCAGCTCCTGAGCTGGTCAACCCACTGCCGTCATCATTGTTTAGAGAGGGTTGCTATTCATGCCACCAAGATAGAGGTTAAAGGAGTACCTAGGCAATACGCAGAATTCGCTGACGTGTTGTGTCCCAAGTCCGCGGATAAACTCCCACCTCATCGGAGTTTTGATTGCCCCATAGACTTAAGATCTGGTTGTATGCCCCCAGAGGTCATCTTTATAATTTATCAGGTCCTGAAAAGCTGGCTATGCAGGAGTACATAAAGGAAAACCTGGCCAAAGGTTTCATTCGTCCTTCCCGGTCACCGGCTGGGGCCAGATTTTTTTTTGTGCAAAAGGACGGTGGCCTTAGGCCTTGTATTGATTATCGAGGTCTAAACAAGATCACTATAAAGAATCGCTATCCTTTGCCTTTGATAGACGATCTGTTCTCTCAAATAATCAATGCCAGTATTTTTTCCAAGTTAGACTTACGTGGGGCATACAACCTGGTACGCATCAGGGACGGTGATGAATGGAAGACGGCCTTCAACACGCCCGACGGGCATTACGAATATTTGGTTATGCCCTTTGGGCTGTGTAACGCCCCAGCTGTCTTCCAAGAATTGATTAACGAGGTTTTTAGGGAGGTATTGGGAAAATTCGTCTTGGTTTATCTTGACGACATACTGATCTATTCCCCAAACCTTTCCGAGCATCGTAAACATGTCAAGTTCGCATTAAGGAAACTGAGACAGAATTCACTATATGCGAAACTGGAGAAGTGCCTCTTCGAGGTCACTAAGGTTCCTTTTCTGGGTTACATCATTTCCACTGCGGGTCTCTCGATGGATCCAGAAAAGGTTTCAGCCGTCTTGGAGTGGCCTCAACCTGTAGGATTGAAGGCACTCCAAAGATTTCTTGATTTTGCCAACTATTATAGGAAATTTATCAAAGGATTTTCCTCAATAGTAGCTTCCCTTACCAGCCTTACCAAAAAAGGGGCTGATCCCCATCATTGGACGTCAGAGGCGCAGGTAGCCTTTGCCACTCTGAAAAAGTTATTTTGTTCCGCACCAATCCTGAGACATGTAAATGTCACCCTTCCTTTAATTTTGGAGGTGGATGCATCAGAGGTTGGGGTTGGAGCTGTATTGTCTCAGCGTTCAGGTTCACAGGGTAAACTGCACCCTTGCGTCTTTTTCTCCCGTAGATTCTCTCCTGCGGAGAGAAACTATGATATTGGCAAGCGGGAACTGCTGGCTATTAAGTTGGCCTTCGAAGAGTGGCGTCACTGGCTGGAAGGGGCAGAGCATACTATTACGGTTTATACAGACCACAAGAACTTGGAGTACATTGAAGGGGCCAAGAGGCTCAGTCCCCGTCAGGCCCGCTGGTCTTTATTTTTCTGTAGGTTTAAATGTATTATTACATATACCCCAGGCAGTAAGAATGTTAAGGCTGATGCCTTATCTCGATGCTTTGAACCTGAGACAGTGCAACATTCAACCCCAGAGACCATATTAGAGACCATATTACCTCAAAGGGTGGTTTTAGCAGTTACTGATACCTGGGAAGACTGGGTCACTATTCTGGGTGATTATCAACAAGATATCCCTGAAGGGAAACCTGCAGGGGTTATGTTTGTACCTCTTCCTTTTCGCCTACAAATCCTTCAGCTCTTTCACTCCCATAAGAATGCTGGGCATCCTGGGGCTGCCCAAACCCAGGATTTACTAACCAGATGTGTGTGGTGGCCTTCCCTGACACTGGATTGTAAGGAGTTTGTGAGGAAGTGTGCTGTATGTGCTAAAAGTAAGCTCTCTCGTCAGGCATCAGTAGGTACATTACAACCCCTGCCAGTTCCAGACGAACCTTGGACCCACCTGTCCATGGATTTTGTGGGGGAACTTCCCAGGTCTGAGGGGAAAACGGTCATTTGGGTGGTAGTCGATAGGTTCAGTAAAATGGCTCATTTTATTCCGTTAAAAGGACTCCCCTCAGCTCAAGAGTTGGCCGATCTCTTTGTTCGGCACGTATTCTGGCTGCATGGTATTCCAGAGAATGTGGTGTCAGATAGGGGAGTCCAGTTTGTCTCAAAGTTTTGGAGGGCTTTTTGTCACCAGTTGGGCATGAACCTTTCGTTCTCATCGGGCTACCACCCACAGACCAATGGGCAGACAGAGAGAGTCAACCAGTCTTTGGAGCAATTCCTCAGGTGTTATGTGGCCGACGCTCAGTCAGATTGGGTCAAATTCTTGCCGTTTGCAGAATTTGCACACAATAACCTGAGAAGCTCTTTCACTGGGTTTTCTCCGTTCCAGGTAGTGTCAGGAAAATCTCCTAAGTTTGCGCCACTACCCATGGTTTCAACTCCTTTCCCGGCCTTGGAAGATTGGCAAAAGGCCTTTAAGGAGATTTGGAGGTTGGTTAAAAACAACCTGGGTAGGGCATTTCAGACACAAAAGAAACAGGCAGACAAGAGGCGATCTATAGAGTGGAACTTTTCACCAGGGGACATGGTTTGGGTGTCCACACGGTATTTGGCCTTGAAGCAACCGTCACCGAAGTTTGGTCCTCGATTTATTGGCCTGTACCCAGTGTCCAGAAAGATCAATGCAGTCACATATGTAATTGACCTCCCTGCTAGTATGAGAGGGGTAAGGTCGTTTAATGTTCCTTTACTGAAACCTGCGGTGCATGTGAGTTCCTCTCCCCCCCCCCCCCCCCCCTGGTGATGGTCGATGACCAACCAGAATATGAGATCGAAAGGATTTTGAAAACTTGTTTTGTACAGAATTCTGTGCAATACCTGGTTCATTGGAAGGGTTATGGACCAGAGGAAAGATCTTGGGTGCCGAGTAATCATCTCCATGCTGAGGAGTTAAGACAAGACTTTCATAAGGCACATCCCGAGAAGCCTTGTAGGAAGTGTCCAGAGTCCACTCCTCAAGGGGAGGGTACTGTACCAGGCGGCGGGGATGCGGCATGGACGCCGTCTCCACATGTCAGCCGGCGGCGGTCCCCACCTCGCTGTCACACACAGGTCCTTTGGCCACACACAGGGCACGGGCTACGCGTGCTCGCGCCTGGCGGCAGGACCTTTATGCTGCTAGATGGAGAGTCAGCTGACTCGCCGGTCAGCTGACTCCAGCTAGCTGTCGGATTGGCTGGGCGGCTGGGTGGCGCTGCAGAAGCGCTCCCAGCATATAAGGAGCTGTGTGTCAGTTGCTCCTCGTCTGCTGTGGTGAATACCTTGTGTGCTAGCGCTCAGACCTTAGGCTAGATCCCTGGTGTTGATGCTACGGATTTCACACCAAGACTAGGATATTGCTCATATTGTATTTGATTTCTTGTGTATGACTTTTGGCTAAACTCTGATTCTGATCCTGCCTCCCGACTCTGTACTTCTGCTTTTCTGCCTTATCTGTTGCCGAACCTTTTGCCTGATTACCGATTACTCCTTGCCTTACGATTTTGTACCTTTACTTACCTCTCTGTTGCCGAACCTTTGCCTGATTACCGACCACTCTCTCGTCTCACGTTTCTGTACTGTCGCTGCCTGTACTGTTGCCGAACCTCTATTTGCCCGTCCAATATCTGCTTACCCACAACTATTTTCTTTTCGAATCTGATTTTTATTTACAGCGTTGTGGAGCTTCAATGGGAGCAAAATTCTCTCCCTCACTAGCCAACTTATATATGGGCTGGTGGGAGGAGCTCCACATGTTTAGTGACTCAAACATTTATTCGGGTCACATTGTGTGGTATGGCAGGTATATAGATGACCTGTTGGTCATCTGGGACGGCACGCGCGACGAGGCTCTGCAATTTGTGAAGTTCCTTATTGCTAACTCTCTGAACCTAGTGTTCACCTCCCAGTGGTCTCCCATGGAGGTCAATTATCTTGATCTCACACTGAGGGGTGATTCCTCTTCATGCTATAAAACTCACACTTCACACACCTGTTACAAGCCTCTACTTCTCCAGGCCTGGAAGCCGGCGCTGAACTCCCGCAGGTACTCCACTCCTGCACTTACTTGTACTTGAACCACAAAGAGGAGACAGCACACAAATAGCTTCTTCAAGTAATCTGTATTAGTACCATACAGTTACAGAGCAGACAAGAGACACGGCATGTTTCGGGTGTAGCCCTTCCTCAGGTGTGCCACACCCAGTAAGCTTCACCTCTTTATACCCCACCCACAGGAAGTCACGTGGCCAATTGGTCACATGATGTGAATAACACAGCAAACAAACTCAAAATTATTCAAACATCAATCAACAAAATATAGTTCATATCTTGGGGAACTACACACTCTGTGTCTACCCCAGAAAAAATCTGAGGATAGCTCCATTCCCAGTAAATTTCAATTATTCATAATAAATCTTCAATAAGAGCATTTCACTTATTTTTCCTGTAACGAAATTCCTGGTCACAGTCAGATCTGGTACCTACAAGAGAACAGATTAGAGAAAACACTTCAGACTTAAGCATTCATTGAGCTCATTGGGGTCTACACAATTGAATTTCCTGATCCATCTGGCTTCATATTGTAATAACATTTTTTTCCTGTCACCTCCCCTAGCCAGGAGAGGTACACTATCTATAACAAACCACCGCAGTTGTGCTGCTGTGTGGCGTTTTTCCAGGAAATGACGTGAGACAGAGGTCTCGTACTCCTTTTTCCCCAATGCAAAATTCGAGATATCCCTTTTATGTTCTTGGATACGTTTCTTTACCTCCCTCTCCGTCTTCCCGATGTAGACATACCCCCATGGGCACTTGAGTCCGTATACCACATACGTACTCAGGCAGGAAAACCGGCCCCTGACTAGTATCCTCGCACCAGTAGACGGGTGGGAGACAAAGTTTGCAATTACAACTCAGACAAGGTACTGTTCCTCTCCTTGACACAGGGATCACACTTTTCACCTTGGGTTGAATATCGTATTTACTCACCCAGTTCTTAATTGATCTTCCCCTGCGATAAGCAAAAACCGGCGGGTCCTGGAACAGTCGCCCAAACTCGGGGTCCTGACCCAAGATCAGCCAGAATCTGCGCACCACAGAGCGGATTCGATCTGACAGAAGGCCATAGTTGCAGACAAAGGGCAATCTATTAGATTTGTTCTTAACTTTTGGGAGCAACAGGCTCCGTCTGTCCATTTCACGCACCTCCCTGCTGACCTTTAGAAGGACATGTTCATCGTAACCCTTTTCCACCATTTTTTGAATTACATTTTCTGACGCCTTATCGTAATCCTCTACTTTAGAGGATATGCGCCGTGCCCTAAGGAATTGTCCTTTAGGGATGCCTTTCTTAACTGTCAACGCATGGAAGCTGTCCGTACGCAACAAATTATTGCGTTCCGTTTGAAACAGTTTGGTACGTAACTGACCATCTTCAATGTAGATGGTAACGTCAAGATAATTGATGCGTTCCGTAGAACATTCCGCGGTAAACTTAATGGTAGGATGTGCCACATTGGCCTCATCCACCATTTGTTCGAACAGTTCTAGAGGCCCATTCCATAGGATGAGAATATCATCGACAAATCGGTAGAAAGCTACTATGCAATTTTTGTATTTCTCATGGGTGATGAACATGTCCTTCTCCAGGCCAGCAAGGAACAGATTAGCAAAGGAAGGGGCCACAGGGGAACCCATGCTGGTGCCCTGACACTGTATGTAAAACTCGTCAAGAAATCTAAAGTAATTGGACCGTAAGATCAAATCAAGTGCATCCATCTAGAGTACACAATATCAGATTATCAGGCACAGGCCCCAGGCTTTCCAGCCTACCCAGCAGGTGCTTAGTATCGACCAGACAGGATTCAATACCTAAAACAAGGTCTTGCAAAGTGTGGTCAACAAATTTGGCCAGGGGATAGAGGACCGACCCGATGCCAGACACTATCGGCCGACCGGGGGGATTTTCAAAATCTTTATGCACTTTCGGCAGTAAATAAAAAATTGGTACCCGGGGATTCTCTGTACGCAAAAACGCCACTGTCTGTGCATCAATGATCGCGTCCTCCACACCCTGGTCAATTAGTACGTCAACCTTTTTCTTAATTTCAAATGTAGGATCCCTGTCACACACTTTGTGATTCCTCTTCAGCCTCTGTTGTTTCCGGCACGTACCGCAAGCCCTGCAGCGGCAACTCCACCCTGAGGGCTAATAGCTGCCATCCGTCTCATACCATCAGTGCGGTTCTGGTGGGTGAGTCGATTCGGGCACGTCACAACTGCTCTGATGCTTTGGCCCTTGGGGTGGAGTTTGACGCTGTGGGTTCTCGTCTTGCTGAGCATGGGTACCCAAGGTGGATGATAGAGAGAGGGAGGAGGCGGGCCTTGATGAAAACCAGGGAAGAACTATTAACTTCTGGCTCCCACTGGACGCTGCCACGGTCTAACACTGACATGACTTTTGTGACTACTTATAGTCAGGAATGTAAACAAATCATGCAGATAGTGAGGAGATCCTTGCCTGTGTTACAGGCTGATGATACTCTCAACCAGATTATCAAACAAGGGGTCAGATTTGCGAGCAGGAGGGCTCCTACACTTGGGAGCATTCTGTCACCCAGTCTATTCTCCCCTAGTACACAACGACCGTGTTGGCTGACCACCACTGGTTCTTATAAATTTTCCAACCTGCAACTATTGTGTTGTTCATAAATCTACCCATTCTGTTATTTCCTTTTCTAATGGCAAAACTTTTCCTATAAAACAATACATTAATTGTGACACGAAGTACGCGATCTATCTTATCTCATGTTCTCTATGCCAGATTCAATACGTGGGGTATACCACCAGACACCTCAGACAACGTATAGCGGAGCATTTTAGGGGAGCGGGCTTGTTAACATTGGAGGTGTCTAATGTAGCAAGGCATTTTAGATCGGTCCATTCAGGAGATATGTCCTCTTTTTCATTTCAGGGTATTGAGCGTGTCCTGAGGCCTATGAGAGGGGGGGGATGTCTACAAACGACTCCTTACCCGGGATTGTATTGGATTTTCCAATTAGGGACGCGCTCACCAGGAGGGCTTAACACTAAATGGGACCTCAACTCAGTTACTTAAAGTGGCTGTATTGTGCATGTTTGCCTGTCGTTTTTTACATAATTTTACATAATTGTATGTTTAGACTTTAGATTTTCACGAAGATCATTACATTCATTGCTGTATAATGGTAAATTGTGTTTAATCATATGCAACTACATTTTTACTTTTGTATCATGTTTTTATGTATTTGATTATATCAATTGGGGGCACTTTTTGTCTTTCTTTCCCCAATTGTTTTATATGCACTCCTCTTTGTGGGTGGGGTTATTTGAGCATGTGTTACCGGGTGTGGCTCTATTCTATATATAGGTCACCCCTCCTCACTTGCGCCTATGCTATGATTAAGGGCATGTAACGCCCAAAACATGTTAGCATGTGGTTTTGGATTTTAGCTTGTCATGTGTGTTGATTAAATAAAGCCATTTTTTATCCCACCGACATCGTGCGGATTTCACTTTCTACAGTACTGGATTTGAGGCTGTAGCAGCCCGTTTTCCTGCACTGCCGGTGGATGGAGGTTTTGAGCGGAGTTCCACCTACATTGTGTCATCTCCTCCTGGATGTCCGCTAGGTTCCTGAAACTAAATGTAGACAAAATGGAATTTATGATCTTCCCACCTCGGCCATCCATGAACCTCCCAGATATGCATGTCACTGTTAACCACACTACCATTCGCCCTACCTCTCAAGCCCGCTGCCTGGACTCCGCACTCTCCTTCACTCCTCACATCCAAAACCTCACAAAGTCCTGCAACTTCCACCTTCGTAACATCTGTAAGATTAGCCCTTTCCTGACCTCTGCCACCACCAAACTCCTCATCTATGCCCTCATAATTTCCCGCCTTGACTACTGCATTGCCCTGCTGTCTGGTCTCCCTATGACCCGAACAGCCCCACTGCAGTTCATCATGAATGCGGCAGCCAGAATTATCCACTGCTCCCATTGCTCCACCACGGCGGATCCCCTCCTTGAATCCCTCCACTGGCTTCCTATTCAGTCCAGAATCAGAGTCAAGATACAGTGTCTGACCTACAAAACTGTCCACAAAACCTGTCCAACCTACATTTCCGATCTTACTCAGAGGTACACACCTAGCCACTCACTACACTCTTGCAATGAACTTCGCCTAACCGCCCTACGCATCACCCAGTCCCATGCACGCCTCCAGGACTTCTCAAGAGCTGCTCCAACACTATGGAACTCCCTACCTCCACCCATTAGGGCAGCCCCGATCTTCAACATCTTCAAGAAGGCCCTCAAAACTCACCTTTTCACTCTGGCCTACTACCCCTCACAAGTGCTCTAAACCCACAGCTGAACTCTGGTCCCCTACCTTTCATGTCCTTACCCCTCCCTGTAGATTGTAAGCCTTTGGGCAGGGACCTCCTCCTTTTGTGTCCTACCTGATCATGCATCCATTACTGTGAACCCGTGCTATGCATCTGAGTGAACCTAACTTGCCTAATCTCCATGCTCCCCTCCAGTGACTGACTAAGCATTACCTTGTACTAATTCTGTGCTGCATGATCTGGTCTTTCTTGTATTCATGTATTGTCATTTTGCAGTATGTCACCCCTAAATATTGTCTGTAACCTAAACTAATGTCCAACGCTGTGTAATATGTTGGCACTTTATAAATACAATAAATAAATAAATACATACATTTACAACCTAGCTAGCAAATCAACAATTTATAAGAAAATAATAAAACAATGCGGTAGTATGACTGACTCTTCAGAGGGCAGATTCGTTGTAGCAACGATCAGATGACCAAAACAGGCACAAGCCTCAATGATAAAATCGTTTGTTTTATTCTAAAAACTACATACACATAGCATACTTTAGCCCACAGGTAAATATACCTGTCCGGCAGAACAGATTGGTTTGATAGAAAGAGAATAGAGATGAAAAGAAACAGAATGTCTTAATGCACAGTTCAAATACCGTTATTGGTAGTCCATGCGACAATCGCAAGTCTTTGGCGGAAAGTCCAAGATGGCGATTGCCATGCCTTTGTGAGAAATAATCCAAGAGATTTGCCAAGGTCCAGCTGGCTGCCGGGATGTTTGTCGACAAGATTTTAGATGATGGACGCTGGACCTTTGTGTGTCAAGGTGTTTTGCTCCTCACTGTAGGTGGAAGGAGTTATAACACTTTTACAAGTCCAGCCTTGGGAGGTTGGAACAGGGCTGTTCTGTCCTCAAAAATCCCAAAAGTGGCAGGATTCTGGTTCTGCCTGTCTTTGGGTGCATGTAGGGTCAATGAAGACCTAGACTGAATATTCGCAATCAGCATAATTTTAGGAATCATTTGGTACTAAACATGAGGACCAGATATGACTCATAACACAGTTTTTTACTTCTCCCCTTTGTAGCTTGGGTTTGGAAGCATCTAGCTTGTCCAAACTCTCTCAGCACCTGCACCAAGTTGAACCTCAGAACTTGTGCACTTTTCAGTGGCCTAGGAACTTTCTAGGCCATGAATTATGAGGAAAATGTGGAGAACATATGAATATTGGGCATCCCAGGGTCACATGGGGATCAGCTGTTTCAAGGCCTTAGTCAGCTGGGAAATGGATTCTTTTGATCTCTCAGGACATGGGGCCAGGTGACAAACCCTGCTGAGATTGGTACCTACAGGTCTCCAGAAAGAGGCCTTATGGAATTTTGTCAAGCTTATCTGTGATGGAGGAGACTATAAACATCTCAGGGGGTCCCATGTGCAGGCAGAGGGCTTTTCACACATGGATGCTAACTACCTTACCATGAAAAGATTCCTCCATCCCTTTGGAGAATGAGAAATACAGTTTATTTGAACTGTCATTTTGGTATTTGCAGTGAAACGTGCATTTATCGCTCACATGACGCAGAAGCGGTTTTCTTGGGAACCGCAGAGCGTCACAGTATGATACAATGTGGAGTCACACAGGTGCAGTGAAAAGGTATGCAGTGACTGCCTGTGCTATGATACAATGGGTCTGATTCACAAAGCGGTGCTAACAGTTAGCACGCTGGTGAAAAGCCCTTTATCACGCCTAAACTCAGTTTAGGCATGATAAGTTTAGGTGTGATAAGTTTAGGTGTGATAAATTCAGGCATGATAAGTTTAGGTGTGATAAGTTTAGGCGTGATAAGTTTAAGCACCAACTGGGTTAGCACCGCAGTGCCCAGCTGATCAAAAGTTTTGCGCTAGCAAAGTCTGGTGCACTTCGCATAGAGTTTAATGGCGCTGCTTTGCGTGCGGGACTTTGCGCGCGATCTAAACTTATCTAAACTTATCACACCTAAACTTATCACGCCTAAACTTATCACACCTAAACTGGCTTTTCACCAGCGTGGTGCAATGGTTATCACGCCTAAAGTCTCTAACTGGGTTAGCACCGCTTTGTGAATCGGGCCCATTGTGCAGTCACACAGCTGCAGTGAAAGGTATGCACTGACTGCTGGTATAATGCAATGTGCAGTCCCACAGGTGCAGTGAAAGGTATGCACTGACTGCTGGTGGTATGATATAATGTGCAGTCACACAGGTGCAGTGAAAGGTATGCACTGACTGCTGGTATAATACAATGTGCAGTCATACAGGTGAAGTGAAAGGTATGCACTGACTGTTGGTGGTATGATACAATGTTCAGTCACACAGGTGCAGTGAAAAGGTATGCAGTGACTGCTAGTATAACACAATGTGCAATCACACAGATGCAGTGAAAGGTATGCAGTGACTGCTGGTGGTATATAATACAATGTGCAGTCACACAAGTGCAATGAAAAGATATGCAGTGACTGCTGGTGGTATGATACAATGTGCAGTCACACAGGTGCAGTGAAAAGGTGTGCTAAATGTGCTGGGCCTGGCACAGTATAGCAATTAGCAAGGGCCAGCTGGGACAGACAGGGCTGTATATGCATTGTCAGTGGGCTACTCAAAAAAAAACACATCACCAGTACATTAGCTCCCAAAAGAGCTGTTTTGGTGGTGCTTTTCAGCAACAAATATCAGCAAGGAGCAATCTAACAAGACCTAACTAAGCTTTCCCTATCTCTGCTGCAACCTCTCTCCCTTCTCTCACTAATAACAGCAGCAGGCAGAGTGAGACCATGCTGCCTTTTATAGGGGGGCAGGAGGGAGTGCGGCCTGATTTGCTGACATGTGTCTGCTGACTGTGATGTAGAGGGTCAAAGTTTAGCCAAATGATGTAGTACGGGGGGCGGGTTGAACGCGCTAAAGGTACGTGGCTCGGCGCGAACGCGAATCCGCTTTGTTTGCGCGAATAAGTTCCGTTCGTGCCATCTCTAAATATCACATATTGCATATGACATACTGAAGGCATCACAAAATGCTCATAAGAATTGTGAGGATTTTGTGCTATAGGTGAATTATTGTTTACATTACCACTGAGATTTTAGACTAGAGGGGACAAATAGTGTGGCATCCTCATAACAGTGTTCTTGTATCTCCACTCTCCAAAAGCTCTTCAACACTGCAGAAAAGCACTGTTTTAAATGTTGCTTATTTCCTTTTATTCTCTTTCAAGTGGGTCAGTTCCCTATAACTGGTGTACAACAGTTTTTTTTTTTTGTTTGTTTGTTTGTTTTTTGTTTTGTTTTTTCGTTTAAGAAAGTAAAAAAAATAGACCTTAAAGCTTAACATCAGCTGTGTGTAAACTGTTTGAAGGTATCCTCAGGGATACTATACAAAATTGTATATCGCAGAATAATCAAGTTTTAGTTCAACACCATAGTTTTACTAAATACAGGTCTTGTCTCACCAACATGCTTAGCTTTTATTATGTTGTGAATGAACATTTAGACCTTGGGAAAGCAATAGATGCAGTAGACTTGATATTTGGAAAAGTTTTTGGTACTGTTCCCTACAATACAATAGCAATCATATTTAACCACTTAAGGACCACAGTCTTTTCGCTCCTTAAAGAAAACCTGAACTGAAAATTAAAAGTGAAAATCAACATACACAGGTCATACGTACCTCCCATGTAGTCTACTCCTCAATCTCTTTCTCCTCTTCTGCGTCCTGTTTGTCCACTGTCATCAAGGGATTTCTCTGTCCTCCATTTTGAAAATGGCCGCTACCCCATAACAGTTTCCTGGTCAGCACACAGTTAAACTGTAACATCGCCCACTTGAGCCATAGGGAAACATGGACACATCAGTTCTCCTCTCAGCTGTAACTGACAGCAACTGATATATAACTGACAGCAACTGATATATTTCAGTTCTGACAAAATGTTGTCAGAACTGGAAGGGAATATTGTCAGAAGAAAATGGTGAGGTTCTGAGAGGAACTGATGGCAAGATAACTTTGGGTAAAAGTTATAGCGTTTACAAACTATGGTGCCAAAAGTGAATTTTCCCATTTTGAAGCATCTCTGACTTTTCTGAGCACCTGTCAGGTTTCATGAGGTGCTAAAATTCCAGGATAGTATAAATACCCCCCAAATGACTCCATTTTGGAAAGAAGATATCCCAAAGTATTCACTGAAAGGCATGGTGAGTTCATAGAAGATTTTATTTTTTGTCACAAGTTAGCGGAAAATTACACTTTGAGACAAAACAAAAAGTTTCCATTTCTGCTAACTTGTGACAAAAAAAAAAAAAAATGAAATCTGACACAGACTCACCATGCCCCTCTCTAAATACCTTGAAGTGTCTACCTTCAAAAATGGGGTCATTTGTGGGGTGTGTTTACTGTCCTGGCATTTTGGGGGGTGCTAAATTGTAAGCACCCCTGTAAAGCCTAAAGGTGCTTATTGGACTTTGGGCCCCTTAGCGCAGTTAGGATGCAAAAAAGTGCCACACATGTGGTATTTCGTACTCAGGAGAAGTAGTATAATGTGTTTTGGGGTGTATTTTTACACATACCATTGCAGTGTTGGAGAAATATCTCTGTAAATGACAATGTTTTGATTTTTTTTACACACAATTGTCCATTTACAGAGACATTTCTCCCACCCAGCATGGGTATGTGTAAAAATACACCCCAAAACACATTATACTACTTCTCCTGAGTACAGCAATACCACATGTGTGGCACTTTTTTGCACCCTAACTGTGCTAAGGGGCCAAAAGTCCAATGAGTACCTTTAGGATTTCACAGGTCATTTTGAGACATTTGGTTTCAAGACTACTCCTCACGGTTTAGGGCCCCTAAAATGCCAGGGCAGTATAGGAACCCCACAAATGACCCCATTTTAGAAAGAAGACACCCCAAGGTATTCAGTTAGGAGTATGGTGAGTTCATAGAAGATTTTATTTTTTGTCACAAGCGGAAAATGACACTTTGTGAAAAAAAAAATGGAATGAAAATACTAATAATACTTCTCCTGAGTACAGCGATACCACGTGTGACACTTTTTTGCAGCCTAGGTGCGTTAAGGCAGGGGTCCCCAACCTTTTTGAGCCCGGGGCCCCCTATACCGACCAAACTTTTCTCTGGGGCCCGGGGGAGGGGGGCGGGGATTTGGGGGTCGTGGTTAGTGGCGGCGGCAGTCCCCCTCCTGCCTTTTTTCCCCCGATTGTGAGTGTAGTATATACACTCGGCCCCTCAGAAAAACTGCCCAGGGACCACCAAGGGGGCCGCGGCCCCCAGGTTGGGGACCCCTGCGTTAAGGGGCCCAACGTTCTATTCACAGGTCATTTTGAGGCATTTGGTTTCTAGACTACTCCTCACGGTTTAGGGCCCCTAAAATGCCAGGGCAATATAGGAACCCCACAAGTGACCCCATTTTAGAAAGAAGACACCCCGGGCCCAATGTATTCTGTTAGGTGTATGGTGAGTTCATAGAAGATTTTATTTTTGTCACAAGTTAGTGATAAATGACACTTTGTGAAAAAAAACAATAAAAATCAATTTCCGCTAAGTTTTGACAAAAATAAAATCTTCTATGAACTCATCATACACCTAACGGAATACCTTGGGGTGTCTTTTTTCTAAAATGGGGTCACTTGTGCGGTTCCTATACTGCCCTGGCATGTTAGGGGCCCAAAACCGTGAGTAGTCTTGAAACCAAATGCCTCAAAATGACTGTTCAGGGGTATAAGCATCTGCAAATTTTGATGACAGGTGGTCTATGAGGGGGCGAATTTTGAGGAACCGTTTATAAGCAGGGTGGCCTCTTAGATGACAGGTTGTATTGGCACTGAAGTGCAGGAAGCGCAGGATGTTCTCAAATTGTGACCTGGACATGGCAGGAGAGAACATGGGCATGTTATGATTGGTGTCTCAGGGGGTGATTAGAGGGGAAAATAGATGCAATCAATGCACTGGGGAGGTGATCAGAAGGAGGTCTGAGGGGGGATCTGAGGGTTTGGCTGAGTGATCAGGAGCCCACACGGGGCAAATTAGGGCCTGATCTGATGGGTAGGTGTGCTAGGGGGTGACAGGTGGTGACAGGAGGTGATTGATGGGTGTCTCAAGGTGTGATTAGAGGGGGGAATAGGTGCAAGCAATGCACTGGCGGGGTGATCAGGGTTGGGGTCTGAGGGGGTTCTGAGGGTGTGGGCGGGTGATTGGGTGCCCAAGGGGCAGACTAGGGTCTGATCTGATGGGTAGCAGTGACAGGTGGTGACAGGGGGTGATTGATGGGTGATCAGTGGGTGATTAGATGGCAGAACAGATGTAAACAATGCACTTTGGAGGTGATCTGAGGGTGGGTCTGTGGGCGAGCTGATGGTGTGGGTGATTAGATGCCCGTAAGAGGAAGGTTAGGGTCTGATCTGATGGGTGGCAGTGACAGGTGGTGACGGGGTGATTGACGGGTGATTGACAGGTGATTGGCAGGTGATTACAGGGGAGAATAGATGTATACAGTACACAGGGGGGAGGTCTGGGGGTGTCTGAGGTCATTCTGAGGGTGTGGGCGGGTGATTGGGTGCCCTAGGGGCAGATAGGGGTCTGATCTGATGGGTAGCAGTGACAGGTGGTGACAGGGGGTGATTGATGGGTGATCAGTGGGTGATTAGATGGCAGAACAGATGTAAAAAATGCACTTTGGAGGCGATCTGAGGGTGGGTCTGCGGGCGATCTGATGGTGTGGGTGGGTGATCAGATGCCCGTAAGAGGCAGGTTAGGGTCTGATCTGATAGGTGGTAGTGACAGGTGGTGATTTACGGGTAATTGACGGGTGATTGACGGGTGACTGACAGGTGATTACAGGGGAGGGTAGATGTATGTGCGCAGTATGGACAACTGGACGGGACCATGGAGCAAGGTGGGCGAGCGAGGTGGGCGGGCGAGGCGGGCAACTTGCCCCTCCTCACTTCTTAGTACATGGAGCCCACTATTCACACCTTGGCTCTTTTACACCCTGGCTGTTTTACCCACAGGCTGACTCCCTAGTTCCCAATTGCCATAGACAGGCACTAGTCGCAAGAGGGCTTTTTGATGTTTTATTGGTTTTATATTTCACACAGTGGTTGTGGTACACTACTCACTACCTATTGTGATAGCCCCAATTTGGGCTTTCTTCAATTCAAATTGAGATAATGTACAGGCCACTGCCTTTTTAACACCAGTATGTTGGAAATGCTTCGCCATTTTTTTATGCTTCACTGAATGTCCCCAACTGTTGGAAATGTTTTTTATGTTATGTGAATTTGTAAGATGTATGTTCAGATGTTATCCTAAGTGCCCTGTTTTTTTCTAAGGCACAGTATTCAACCTTAGGACCGGTTTTCACTGTGAAACGCGTTGTCAGTTAAGTGCCCAATAAAGTATCTACTTTTTGTAAAAATGTAGCAGATGGACTACTTTTCTAAGGTAGGACCTTCTATACATATATCTATATATATTTTTTTAAATTCTAAGTATACTGCCTCTGAGCATATTAACTACACTCTACACTGTGCAAATTTATTGGGCACCTCCTTAACCCTTCTACAAAGAGTAAGGAGGTAACTAAACATAAGCAAGTTACTGAACCTTCTACAGTTCCAGTAAATGCTACAACAAAAAAAGGAAAGTGTGGTGGTAATAATATCAAACGTATGCTAACCAATGCCTCCAGTTATAAAGGAACATGTAGCTAAAAACTGTGGTGGTGTGGAATCTGTGTGGGTAAGTACTCATGCAAGAAGCCAGGATTGTCAATTGCTTGTTGGCATAAACCTCCACACCTAAACAAAATGGAAGAAATACAATCAAAGATGGAGTCATAATTGTAGTTGATTCCAATTATCCAGATTAGAGATGGCTCGAACCTCCGATTTTAGGTTTGCGAACCTCGAACGCGTACCTCCACAAAAGTTTGGATTCGTGCGAACTTCACGAACCGCAGTAGACTTCAATGGGGAAGTGAACTTTGAAAACTACAAACATTAATGCTGGCCACAAAAGTGATAGAAAAGATGTTTCAAGGGGTCTAACACCTAAAGTTTTGCATGGCGGAGTAGGATACACGCCTAAAGGCCCGGGGAAAAATCTGGATTTGACGCACAGCAGCGTTTTAAGGGCAGAAATCACATTGCAATGCTAAATTGGAGGCAAAAAGTGCTGTAAAACATCTTGCATGTGTATACATCAATCAGGTAGTGTAATTAGTGTACTTCAATAATGTAGAAAAAGGCACTCCACAGGCTTGAAACTTTCGTTTGTAGTTTATTTGAGCATGGACACATACATGTTACGGGTCACCTGACCCTTCCTCAGGTGTACCATCCCACACAACTCCACCCTATATATAGGACTGCCCATACAGGAAGTCTCACCCAAGTGTATGACATCACATCATTAGCATACATAATTGACATCACATCATCAGCATACATAAAAGACAATATATACAATTCCTATACAGGGAACTACTATACCGTCTACCCTGCAATAAACTGTGAAGGGGTCATCAGTATTTCCCGCAGCAAATATAATCCCACCAGTTATTCTTTCTGAGATGCCGTATGTCCGGCCTGAACAAAATGTCGACCCACAGGGACATTCTGTTTCTCAACACCTTTTTCAAGGTTTTTGTGGACCTCTGCAATACTGCATTTATGCTCTTGGATGCGGACCTTCACATTTCGGGTTGTCTCACCCACATAAACGAGTCCGCAAGGGCATTTAAGTGCATAAACCACATGGGTTGTATTGCAATTAAAACTTCCCCTGACCGCAACTCTCTGACCCGTATGGGGGTTAGACAAATATTCCCCACGTATAATAGCAGAGCAACAATTGCACGAGCAACATGCGTGGGTTCCCCTTCTCCCCGCCAACGTGGGTGTTTTATCAACCACACGTTTGCACACCTGATTAGCAACTGTTCTACCGCTCCTATATGCAAATAAGGGGTAATCTTTGAACAGCATTCCACAATCAGCATCCTTTTGCAAGATCGGCCAATATCTGCATACAATCCCTCTAATTCTCCCGGACAAATGTCCATAATGGAGAACAAAAGGGATTCTGCTCCTGTCATTTGACTTTCTACCCCTTGGTCTCAACAATGATTCTTGCTCAATTGTAGCCACTTCCTCACTTACTTTAACTAGACTAGCTCTTTCAAAACCTTTCTCCTCAAAATTAGTAATCAATCGGGCAGCGGCTTCCCGATATGCAGAATCAGTGGACGAGATACAACGTGCCCTCAAAAATTGCCCTTTGGGTATACTTTTTTTTAAACGGTCATCATGGAAACTATCCATTCTCAAGAGGTTGTTCCTCTCCATCGGTTTCCTAAAAATTTTGGTACAAAATTTCCCGTTGCTTTTCGAAATACCCAGGTAAACATAGGTGTCCTAACTCTGGCCCTGTAACATGCATAGTGCAGACATGCAAACACATTCATTGCATCAAACCTATCAATGGATTAGGAGCACACATCCTAACTTCCTCTCCTGGGAAAGACAGCGCATCTTACCAATCGCACAAGGGAGCTAATGGTATGTGTCCATGTGCACCATGCGCATACACCAGCATAAGCTGTCTGCATGCTGACAAACATACAGGGGAAGGGGGGAGTGCACCGAATTGGACCCTAGCCACAGGGGTCAATGATAAGAATAAACATACATATATCCAGGCACATCGCCTCTAGTTAGGACATTAAATAAATTATTAAGGAAAGGGAGGTGCTGAAGGGGGTGTGGCTAGAAACAGCAAAAATCAATTAACCCTTTGCACACTCACATGCAAATGTTCAATCAAATGCATTCACAGATTTACTCATCCAGGCACAACTGTTATCCCTACAGCTAAATTAAAAGCCAGGGTTTTAGTTCACAGAAGAATGCATTCTTATGCTTAGTCACCTATACTGCGTAGAAGTACCCAGGTAAACATAGGTGTCCTAACTCTGGCCCTGTAACATGCATAGTGCAGACATGCAAACACATTCATTGCATCAAACCTATCAATGGATTAGGAGCACACATCCTAACTTCCTCTCCTGGGAAAGACAGTGCATCTTACCAATCGCACAAGGGAGCTAATGTTATGTGTCCATGTGCACCATGCGCATACACCAGCATAAGCTGTCTGCATGCTGACAAACATACAGGGGAAGGGGGGAGTGCACCGAATTGGACCCTAGCCACAGGGGTCAATGATAAGAATAAACATACATATATCCAGGCACATCGCCTCTAGTTAGGACATTAAATAAATTATTAAGGAAAGGGAGGTGCTGAAGGGGGTGTGGCTAGAAAAAGCAAAAATCAATTAACCCTTCGCACACTCACATGCAAATGTTCAAACAAATGCATTCACAGATTTACTCATCCAGGCACAACTGTTATCCCTACAGCTAAATTAAAAGCCAGGGTTTTAGTTCACAGAAGAATGCATTCTTATGCTTAGTCACCTATACTGCATAGAAGTACCCAGGTAAACATAGGTGTCCTAACTCTGGCCCTGTAACATGCATAGTGCAGACATGCAAACACATTCATTGCATCAAACCTATCAGTGGATTAGGAGCACACATCCTAACTTCCTCTCCTGGGAAAGTCAGTGCATCTTACCAATCGCACAAGGGAGCTAATGTTATGTGTCCATGTGCACCATGCGCATACACCAGCATAAGCTGTCTGCATGCTGACAAACATACAGGGGAAGGGGGGAGTGCCTGGATATATGTATGTTTATTCTTATCATTGACCCCTGTGGCTAGGGTCCAATTCGGTGCACTCCCCCCTTCCCCTGTATGTTTGTCAGCATGCAGACAGCTTATGCTGGTGTATGTGCATGGTGCACATGGACACATAACAATGGCTCCCTTGTGCGATTGGTAAGATGCACTGTCTTTCCCAGGAGAGGAAGTTAGGATGTGTGCTCCTAATCCATTGATAGGTTTGATGCAATGAATGTGTTTGCATGTCTGCACTATGCATGTTACAGGGCCAGAGTTAGGACACCTATGTTTACCTGGGTACTTCTACGCAGTATAGGTGACTAAGCATAAGAATGCATTCTTCTGTGAACTAAAACCCTGGCTTTTAATTTAGCTGTAGGGATAACAGTTGTGCCTGGATGAGTAAATCTGTGAATGCATTTGTTTGAACATTTGCATGTGAGTGTGCAAAGGGTTAATTGATTTTTGCTGTTTCTAGCCACACCCCCTTCAGCACCTCCCTTTCCTTAATAATTTATTTAATGTCCTAACTAGAGGTGATGTGCCTGGATATATGTATGTTAATTCTTATCATTGACCCCTGTGGCTAGGGTCCAATTCGGTGCACTCCCCCCTTCCCCTGTATGTTTGTCAGCATGCAGACAGCTTATGCTGTTGTATGCGCATGGTGCACATGGACACATAACATTAGCTCCCTTGTGCGATTGGTAAGATGCACTGTCTTTCCCAGGAGAGGAAGTTAGGATGTGTGCTCCTAATCCATTGATAGGTTTGATGCAATGAATGTGTTTGCATGTCTGCACTATGCATGTTACAGGGCCAGAGTTAGGACACCTATGTTTACCTGGGTACTTCTACGCAGTATAGGTGACTAAGCATAAGAATGCATTCTTCTGTGAACTAAAACCCTGGCTTTTAATTTAGCTGTAGGGATAACAGTTGTGCCTGGATGAGTAAATCTGTGAATGCATTTGTTTGAACATTTGCATGTGAGTATGCGAAGGGTTAATTGATTTTTGCTGTTTCTAGCCACACCCCCTTCAGCACCTCCCTTTCCTTAATAATTTATTTAATGTCCTAACTAGAGGCGATGTGCCTGGATATATGTATGTTTATTCTTATCATTGACCCCTGTGGCTAGGGTCCAATTCGGTGCACTCCCCCCTTCCCCTGTATGTTTGTCAGCATGCAGACAGCTTATGCTGTTGTATGCGCATGGTGCACATGGACACATAACATTAGCTCCCTTGTGCGATTGGTAAGATGCACTGTCTTTCCCAGGAGAGGAAGTTAGGATGTGTGCTCCTAATCCATTGATAGGTTTGATGCAATGAATGTGTTTGCATGTCTGCACTATGCATGTTACAGGGCCAGAGTTAGGACACCTATGTTTACCTGGGTACTTCTACGCAGTATAGGTGACTAAGCATAAGAATGCATTCTTCTGTGAACTAAAACCCTGGCTTTTAATTTAGCTGTAGGGATAACAGTTGTGCCTGGATGAGTAAATCTGTGAATGCATTTGTTTGAACATTTGCATGTGAGTATGCGAAGGGTTAATTGATTTTTGCTGTTTCTAGCCACACCCCCTTCAGCACCTCCCTTTCCTTAATAATTTATTTAATGTCCTAACTAGAGGCGATGTGCCTGGATATATGTATGTTTATTCTTATCATTGACCCCTGTGGCTAGGGTCCAATTCGGTGCACTCCCCCCTTCCCCTGTATGTTTGTCAGCATGCAGACAGCTTATGCTGGTGTATGCGCATGGTGCACATGGACACATACCATTAGCTCCCTTGTGCGATTGGTAAGATGCACTGTCTTTCCCAGGAGAGGAAGTTAGGATGTGTGCTCCTAATCCATTGATAGGTTTGATGCAATGAATGTGTTTGCATGTCTGCACTATGCATGTTACAGGGCCAGAGTTAGGACACCTATGTTTACCTGGGTACTTCTACGCAGTATAGGTGACTAAGCATAAGAATGCATTCTTCTGTGAACTAAAACCCTGGCTTTTAATTTAGCTGTAGGGATAACAGTTGTGCCTGGATGAGTAAATCTGTGAATGCATTTGTTTGAACATTTGCATGTGAGTGTGCGAAGGGTTAATTGATTTTTGCTGTTTCTAGCCACACACCCTTCAGCACCTCCCTTTCCTTAATAATTTATTTAATGTCCTAACTAGAGGCGATGTGCCTGGATATATGTATGTTTATTCTTATCATTGACCCCTGTGGCTAGGGTCCAATTCGGTGCACTCCCCCCTTCCCCTGTATGTTTGTCAGCATGCAGATAGCTTAAGCTGGTGTATGCGCATGGTGCACATGGACACATACCATTAGCTCCCTTGTGCGATTGGTAAGATGCACTGTCTTTCCCAGGAGAGGAAGTTAGGATGTGTGCTCCTAATCCATTGATAGGTTTGATGCAATGAATGTGTTTGCATGTCTGCACTATGCATGTTACAGGGCCAGAGTTAGGACACCTATGTTTACCTGGGTACTTCTACGCAGTATAGGTGACTAAGCATAAGAATGCATTCTTCTGTGAACTAAAACCCTGGCTTTTAATTTAGCTGTAGGGATAACAGTTGTGCCTGGATGAGTAAATCTGTGAATGCATTTGTTTGAACATTTGCATGTGAGTGTGCGAAGGGTTAATTGATTTTTGCTGTTTCTAGCCACACCCCCTTCAGCACCTCCCTTTCCTTAATAATTTATTTAATGTCCTAAATAGAGGCGATGTGCCTGGATATATGTATGTTTATGCTTTTCGAAATAGTCACGTCTAAATAATCAATGCTCATTCTAGAGCATGCAGCGGTAAATTTTATGGTTGGGTGCATACAATTTGCATCTTCCACCATGGTTCTAAAAGAACCAGGGGCGTAGGAATAGACCCTGCAGCCCCTGCAGTTGCAGGGGGGCCCCTAGCAAGTCAGGGGCCCGGAGGAGGAAAGGCTGTCACCACCGGCGTACCTACCGGGGATGCGACTCTCTCAGCCGCAGGGGGGCCCTGCCGCCCGGGGCTGCTCTGGGGCCCGCTCACTGTGCATGGGGGGAGCGCTGCTCTGGACCCCCCAGCAAGGTGCTCAACTGGCCGCAGCGTCTAATAGACGCTGCGCCAGTTCATTCCCCGCAGCCCCGCTCCAGTAGCCTGCATAGTCTCCGGCAGGCAGAGCAGGGCTACGGCAAGATGGCCGCCGAAGAAGCCCTACACTGGAGACTATTTGTGTCTCTAGTACAGGGCTTCGGCAGCCATCTTGCCGTAGCCCTGCACTCTGCCTGTCAGCGCGGGAGATGTGCTGCAGGAGGACTCGGGGAGCTGCGAGCCAGATGCCGGGAGAGGAGAAGACTTCTGTCAGGTAAGTGAATTGTTTTTTTTTCACAGGTGCATTTTTTTTTCTAGTGTCTGCTGCCTACATTGTGATTTTCTGGTCACTGCTGCCTACATTGTGATTTTCAGGTGTCTGCTGCCCACATTATGATGTTCTGGTGTCTGCTGCCCACATTACGATTTTCTGGTCACTGCTGCCCACATTGTGATTTTCAGGTGTCTGCTGCCCACATTATGATTTTCTGGTGTCTGCTGCCCACATTGCGATTTTCTGGTGTCTGCTGCCCACATTATGATTTTCTGGTGTCTGCTGCCCACATTACGATTTTCAGGTGTCTGCTGCCCACATTACGATTTTCAGGTGTCTGCTGCCCACATTACGATTTTCAGGTGTCTGCTGCCCACATTACGATTTTCAGGTGTCTGCTGCCCACATTATGATTTTCTGGTGTCTGCTGCCCACATTGCGATTTTCTGGTGTCTGCTGCCCACATTACGATTTTCAGGTGTCTGCTGCCCACATTGCGATTTTCAGGTGTCTGCTGCCCACATTACGATTTTCAGGTGTCTGCTGCCCACATTGCGATTTTCAGGTGTCTGCTGCCCACATTGCGATTTTCTGGTGTATGCTGCCCACATTAGGATTTTCTGGTGACTGCTGCCCACATTGCGATTTTCTGGTGACTGCTGCCCACATTGCGATTTTCTGGTGACTGCTGCCCACATAAGGATTTTCTGGTGACTGCTGCCCACATTAGGATTTTCTGGTGTCTGCTGCCCATATTACGACATTCTGGTGACTAACTGCTGCCCACATTAGGATTTTCTGGTGACTGCTGCCCACATTACGATATTCTGGTGACTGCTGCCCACATTAGGATTTTCTGGTGACTGATGCCCACATTGCAATTTTCTGGTGACTGCTGCCCACATGGCGATTTTCTGGTGACTGCTGCCCACATTGCGATTTTCTGGCCCACATTACGATTTTCTGGTGAACACTGCCCACGTTACGATTGTCTGGTGAATGCTGTCCACGTTACGATTTTCTGGTGAACGCTGCCCACATTACGATTTTCTGGCCCACATTACGATTTTCTGGTGAACACTGCCCAAGTTACGATTGTCTGGTGAATGCTGTCCATGTTACAATTTTCTGGTGAACTCCGCCCACATTACGATTTTCTGTCCCACATTACGATATTCTGGTGAACGCTGCCCACATTACGATTGTCTGGTGAATGCTGCCCACGTTACAATTTTCTGGTGACTGCTGCTCACGTTACTATTTTCTGGTGACTGGTGCCCACATTACGATTTTCTGGTGAACTCTGCCCACATTATGATTTTCTAAAGGCCCACATTACGATTTTCTGGTGAACTCTGCCCACATTACGATTTTCTGGCCCACATTACGATTGTCTGGTAAAATGCTGCCCACTTTACAATTAATTTACAGTGAAACGCTGCCCCATTACGATTATTTGGCACCTATGGGGGGGGCCCCATCCAAATATTCGCAGGGGGGCCCAGTGATTTCTAGTTACGCCCCTGAAAAGAACTCTCTGTCCCGCACCATAAAATAAGAATATCGTCCACCAATCTGAATTATCCATATAGCTGCTGCTCATATTCTGGATTTCGAATAAACATACAATTCTCCAAGTCAGTTAAAAACAAATTTGCATAAGATGGGGCCACCGGGGACCCCATACTCGTACCTTGGGTTTGTACATAGTATTTGTCTCCAAACTGGAAATAATTCTGTCTTAACACCAATTCAAGACAGTCAATCAAAAAGTAAATCTTGTTGTGATGCATATAGGTTTCCCGCAGCCTGTTCTCAATACACTCCATCCCCTCACCGTGGGGAATGGAGGTGAACAAGCTCTGAACATCCAAGGTGCAGAGCAACAAATCATCAGGTACATCCCCAAATGCAATCAATCAATTTTGCAGATCAGTTGTATCTTTAAGACAAGTCGGAATCCTCTCCACCAGAGGCTGTAGAAAGGAATCAATGTATTTGGACAACGGGTACAGCACAGAATTAATACTCGAGACAATTGGACGACCCGGGGGATCAACCAAATTCTTGTGAATTTTTGGCAAAAAGTACAAGGTATAAGCAATCTTCAAAAAAATCTGATTAACAGAATAATAAATACCGAACATGTGGAATCATTATTAAAAACCAATAGAGATGAATGTGGAAGATTAACACAGACACCAAGGAAGAGGGGTAGGCCCTCGGAGGAAGAAGATTTGTTTAGCACACCACTAACGAACCGTAAAAATAAGGAACAGAGGCTAAACAACGAATCCTCTACCTCATCTGACGATCTCCTGGATCTTAGTATCTACAACACACAAGAAGTGTCGACAGCAGAGAGACCTACACTTGAAACTCACAACACACAGGAAGAAATGTCGACAGCAGAAAGACCTATACTTGAACCTCAGAACAAAAAAACTGAACCAACACAGAAATCGCTAATTAAAACCACGTCGACCTCAAGAATCCCACAACCTACAAAGATCAACAGGAGAGTCAAAATGGACCAGACCAAACAAGCCAGACATATAACGGAGTTCTTTACTCCAACACAAGAACCCCCGAATCATTGTTTAGATGACAACACCACAGGGGACACTATTACCAGCTCTTCGTCCTCTTCTTTTTTAGAGTTGCCAACCATACTGGGGGAAGCCACGCCATTAAGGCCAATGATACCATACTCTATAAACCACCTGGCACCTCCAGCGATCGGCACACCTTTGAAACCACCGGAAAAAGCTACAGTAAACCTAGAAAAAGGGGAAGAAGGGGAGGCAAGAAAATAAAGCAACCACGAACCCAGAAGAAACGATAAAAACAAAATCTATATTCAACCTATCTTCGTATACACTTAACAAAACGGAGAGAGCAGTCTTAAACCAGGGCCTCTCTTTCTGCCCAACTAAACAAGAAAATGTATATGATCTATTCATTGATCTCAATCACTTTACTCGCAAACTAACTCTAAAACGATACTTTACAATGAAAAAATCTAAAGGTTATAACATCAAAGCCAATAACGAAAATGGTGGGATTCCGATAATCCTCAATAATGAAGACTCCCTGAATATATACTACAAACCAGAAGAATTGGAAATGGAAAAGTATATACACCCCCAACTCAAGAACAAATCTACCTTTTATCCCACCATGTACAGAGGGCCCCACATAGAGGGATTCTACAATCAAGTCCTAGAGGACTTCAGGAACCTGGAGAATAAGAACCTACATCTAATTTGACTAAACAGGAACAGCAAGCAATTAAAAACCTGAAGAAAAATACCACAATCATTATAAAATCAGCGGATAAAGGGGAAGGCATTGTAATAATGAATAAAGAAGATTACATAAGGGAAGCAGAGAGAATACTGGGAGATGGTGAATATTATGAAATACTAGATCAAGATCCAACTAGCATCTACACGCAGGAACTGAAGAATCTAATTACAGAAGCTCATACAGAAGGAATCTTGAATAAATCTGAGAAAGACTTTATATTAATCCAAGATCCAACCATAGCTCATTTCTATCACCTACCCAAAATTCACAAATCTATAATCAACCTACCGGGCAGGCCTATCATAGCCGGCATAAGCTCCTTGTCTCCACATTTATCAAAACTCATAGATCATCACTTACAACAAATGGTAAGGGAATTACCCTCATTCTTGAAAGATTCCACACAATTACTGAGAGAACTTACAGTCATACCCTGGGCGGATGATTATAACTGGTTAACGTTGGATGTATCTGCACTGTATTCCAATATCCATCACAAAATTGGGTTAAAAGCAGTAGGGTACTTCCTTATGAGGAATCAAAAAATTCTATGGAAACAGAAAATCTTCCTTATGGAATCGATTCAATTTATACTTACACACAACTACTTTACGTTTATGGACACCATGTACCTACAGAAATGTGGAACAGCTATGGGGTCGACCATGGCTCCTAGCTATGCAAATTTAACAATGGGCCTCTTGGAACATCTATTAATAAAACAAAAGTATCCCTTTATATCTAGTATCGTATATTACCGCAGGTACATAGTTACATAGTTACATAGTTATTTTGGTTGAAAAAAGACATACGTCCATCGAGTTCAACCAGTATAAAGTACAACACCAGCCTGCTCCCTCACATATTCCTGTTGATCCAGAGGAAGGTGAAAAAACCCTTACAAGGCATGGTCCAATTAGCCCCTAAAGGGAAAAATTCCTTCCCGACTCCAGATGGCAATCAGATAAAATCCCTGGATCAACATTATTAGGCATTACCTAGTAATTGTAGCCATGGATGTCTTTCAACGCAAGGAAAGCATCTAAGCCCCCTTTAAATGCAGGTATAGAGTGCCATAACGACTTCCTGTGGCAATGCATTCCACATCTTAATCACTCTCACTGTAAAGAACCCTTTCCTTAATAAATGGCTAAAACGTTTTTCCTCCATGCGCAGATCATGTCCTCTAGTCCTTTGAGAAGGCCTAGGGACAAAAAGCTCATCCGCCAAGCTATTATATTGCCCTCTGATGTATTTATACATGTTAATTAGATCCCCTCTAAGGCGTCTTTTCTCTAGACTAAATAAACCCAGTTTATCTAACCTTTCTTGATAAGTGAGACCTTCCATCCCACGTATCAATTTTGTTGCTCGTCTCTGCACCTGCTCTATAGATGATCTGATTTTTATCTGGAGAGGCGACACAACATCTATATGTGAATTTGTTAAATACATGAACAACAATGACTGGGGAATATTGTTTACCTCGAATCAGGACAAAAGAGCAATAGAATATTTAGATGTAACCCTATACGCAGAAAACGGGAAGATAAAATCTGAAAATTACTTTAAGTCAGTGGACTCAAATGCATACATCAACTACAAAAGCAACCATCATAGACCATGGAAGAACAACATCCCCTACAGACAGTTTATAAGGATCCGTAAAAATTGTACGGATCTAAAATCGTTCGATACTCAGACCAGAATACTTACTAATAAATTCAAAGAAAATAATTTTCCAACCAAGCTTATTACAGCAGCTAGAAAGAAAGCACGAAACACTGAGAGACTGACACTTCTAGCTGAGAAAGAAAAATCCATAGGTTCAGAAACAATCAAAAATCAAACCAATTGTATTACTAGATTCTCCAATAACCACACATCAGTGAGAAAAATATTATAGAAACACTGGCCATTACTCAAGAATGACCCATACCTGAAGAAAGAGATCGACGAAGAACCACACTGTATATTTAGAAGAGCAAAAACACTCAAAAATGAATTAGCTCCAAGTAAAATAAAAAACGCGGAACAAAAAACTATGCCTGAACAACTAAAAAATCCAGGAGTCCAAAAATGCAAACAAATGAACTGCCTATGCTGTTCTAAGATCCTGAACCAACAGAAGACCTTCAAATCCACCGTCACAGGGGACACTTTCAATATTACTCATAGGATGGACTGCTCGTCTAATTTTATTATTTATCTGTTAACATGTGGATGTGGCCTACAATATGTAGGGCGGACGACACAACAATTAAAAACCAGATGGGGACAACATAGGCGCAATATTAACAAAGGATTCACTAAACATGGTCTATCAAGACAACACAAAGAAATACATAACCAAGATGACTCTGAAATCAAAGTTTGCCCCATTGAATATACAGTGGTGTGAAAAACTATTTGCCCCCTTCCTGATTTCTTATTCTTTTGCATGTTTGTCACACTTAAATGTTTCTGCTCATCAAAAACCGTTAACCATTAGTCAAAGATAACATAATTGAGCACAAAATGCAGTTTTAAATGATGGTTTTTATTATTTAGTGAGAAAAAAAACTCCAAATCTACATGGCCCTGTGTGAAAAAGTGATTGCCCCCCTTGTTAAAAAAATAACTTAACTGTGGTTTATCACACCTGAGTTCAATTTCTGTAGTCACCCCCAGGCCTGATTACTGCCACACCTGTTTCAATCAAGAAATCACTTAAATAGGAGCTATCTGACACAGAGAAGTAGACCAAAAGCACCTCAAAAGCTAGACCTCATGCCAAGATTCAAAGAAATTCAGGAACAAATGAGAACAAAAGTACTGTAATTGAGATCTATCAGTCTGGTAAAGGTTATAAAGCCATTTCTAAAGCTTTGGGACTCCAGCGAACCACAGTGAGAGCCATTATCCACAAATAGCAAAAACATGGAACAGTGATGAACCTTTCCAGGAGTGGCCGGCCAACCAAAATTACTCCAAGAGCGCAGAGAAAACTCATCCGAGAGGCCATAAAAGACCCCAGGACAACATCTAAAGAACTGCAGGCCTCACTTGCCTCAATTAAGGTCAGTGTTCACGACTCCATCATAAGAAAGAGACTGGGCAAAAATGGCCTGCATGGCAGATATCCAAGGCGCAAACCACTATTAAGCAAAAAGAACATCAAGGCTCGCCTCAATTTTGCTAAAAAACATCTCAATGATTGCCAAGACTTTTGGGAAAATACCTTGTGGACCGACGAGACAAAAGTTGAACTTTTTGAAAGGTGCATGTCCCGTTACATCTGGCATAGAAGTAACACAGCATTTCAGCAAAAGAACATCATACCAACAGTAAAATATGGCGGTGGTAGTGTGATGGTCTGGGGTTGTTTTGCTGCTTCCGGACCTGGAAGGCTTGCTGTGATAGATGGAACCATGAATTTTACTGTCTACCAAAAAATCCTGAAGGAGAATGTCCGGCCATAGTTACATAGTTACATAGTTACTTTGGTTGAAAAAAGACATACGTCCATCGAGTTCAACCAGTACAAAGTACAACACCAGCCTGCTCCCTCACATATCCCTGTTGATCCAGAGGAAGGCGAAAAAACCCTTACAAGGTAAAAATTCCTTCCCGACTCCAGATGGCAATCAGATAAAATCCCTGGATCAACATCATTGGCATTACCTAGTAATTGTAGCCATGGATGTCATTCAACGCAAGGAAAGCATCTAAGCCCCCTTTAAATGCAGGTATAGAGTTTGCCATAACGACTTCCTGTGGCAATGCATTCCACATCTTAATCACTCTTACTGTAAAGAACCCTTTCCTAAATAAATGGCTAAAACGTTTTTCCTCCATGCGCAGATCATGTCCTCTAGTCCTTTGAGAAGGCCTAGGGACAAAAAGCTCATCCGCCAAGCTATTATATTGCCCTCTGATGTATTTATACATGTTAATTAGATCTCCTCTAAGGCGTCTTTTCTCTAGACTAAATAAACCCAGTTTATCTAACCTTTCTTGGTAAGTGAGACCTTCCATCCCACGTATCAATTTTGTTGCTCGTCTCTGCACCTGCTCTAGAACTGCAATATCTTTTTTGTAATGTGGTGCCCAGAACTGAATTCCATATTCCAGATGTGGCCTTACTAGAGAGTTAAACAGGGGCAATATTATGCTAGCATCTCGAGTTTTTATTTCCCTTTTAATGCATCCCAAAATTTTGTTAGCTTTAGCTGCAGCGGCTTGGCATTGAGTACGATTATTTAACTTGTTGTCGATGAGTACTCCTAAGTCCTTCTCCAAGTTTGATGTCCCCAACTGTATCCCATTTATTTTGTATGGTGTTAGACCATTGGTACGACCAAAATGCATGACTTTACATTTGTCAACATTGAATTTCATCTGCCATGTATGTGCCCATATAGCCATCCTATCCAGATCCTGTTGCAATATAACACTATCTTCCTTAGAGTTGATGATTCTGCACAATTTTGTATCATCTGCAAAAATAGCAACATTGCTCACTACTGTATCCACTAGGTCATTAATAAATAAATTGAAGAGCACTGGACCCAGTACAGACCCCTGTGGGACCCCACTGCTAACAGTCTCCCATTTTGAGTATGATCCATTGACCACAACTCTTTGTTTTCTGTCCATTAGCCAGTTCCCTATCCAAGCACACAGACTCTTCCCCAGTCCTTGCATCCTCATCTTTTGCACCAGACTTTTGTGGGGAACAGTGTCGAAGGCCTTAGCAAAGTCTAAGTATATCACATCTACAGCATTCCCAATATCCATATTAGCATTCACTACCTCATAAAAGCTGAGCATGTTAGTCAAACAGGACCTGTCTTTAGTAAACCCATGTTGATGCTGAGAAATAAGATTATTTTCTACTATGAAGTCATGTATAGTATCTCTTAGTAACCCCTCAAATAGTTTGCATACAACTGATGTTAAGCTTACAGGTCTATAATTTCCTGGATCTGATTTTTTGCCCTTCTTAAATAATGGGAAAACGTGGGCTGTACGCCAATCCACTGGGACTCTGCCAGTTGCAAGAGAGTCACAAAAGATAAGATAAAGGGGTTTATCTATAACTGAACTTAATTCCCTTAGGACCCGAGGATGCATGCCATCCGGGCCAGGTGCCTTGTCTATTTTTAATTTATTTAGTCTTGCCTTTACTTCTTCCTGCGTTAAGTATTTAATATTACAGTTAGAAGATTGAGACTCTTCCGCCTCTGTAATTTGCAACAGTGCTGTTTCCTTTGTAAAGACAGAAGCAAAGAAAGCATTTAATAACTCTGCCTTACCTTGGTCATCCACCATTGAGTTTCCACCTTCATCCTTTAGGAGTCCTATACAGTCAACCTTTCTTTTTTTAGAGTTGATGTACTTGTAAAACTTTTTTGGGTTAGATTTGATATCCCTAGCGATTTGATTTTCAGCTTCGATCTTTGCTAGCCTAATTTCTTTTTTACAATTTTTATTGCACTCCTTGTAATTGCTGAGTGCAGCCTCGGCCATCTGTTCGTCAACTCAAGCTGAAGCGATCTTGGGTGCTGCAGCAGGACAATGACCCAAAACACACCAGCAAATCTACCTCTGAATGGCTGAAGAAAAACAAAATGAAGACTTTGGAGTGGCCTAGTCAAAGTTCTGACCTGAATCCTATTGAGATGTTGTGGCATGACCTTAAAAAGGCGGTTCATGCTAGAAAACCCTCAAATAAAGCTGAATTACAACAATTCTGCAAAGATGAGTGGGCCAAAATTCCTCCAGAGTGCTGTAAAAGACTTGTTGCAAGTTATCGCAAATGCTTGATTGCAGTTATTGCTGCTAAGGGTGGCCCAACCACTTATTAGGTTCAGGGGGCAATTTCTTTTTCACACAGGGCCATGTAGGTTTTGAGTTATTTTTCTCACTAAATAATAAAAACCCTCATTTAAAACTGCATTTTGTGTTCAATTTTGTTATCTTTGACTAATAGTTAACGGGTTTTGATGAGCAGAAACATTTAAGTGTGCCAAACATGCAAAAGAATAAGAAATCAGGAAGGGGGCAAATAGTTTTTCACACCACTGTTTACCCTTGGACATACAGAACAGGAAGCAGAGACTGAAGACGAGAGAAATGTATTGGGTATTCAAACTCCGGACCCTCCAGCCTGAGGGGCTCAACATCTGCCTGGAACACAACTTATAACAGATTCCTGGTTACCGTTAAAACTATACCCCCCCCAGCCCCCCCCCCCCCAGTCTACTTGATCTACCTACCCTTCCCCCCTCACCGTGGTCACCCCCCCTCCTCCCTCTTCCCTACCCCTTTCCCTCCTACTTCCCCCCTGAGCCCAACCCCCCCCCTTCCCTATGGCCCCTTCCCCTGTTCCTTGTCCTCCCAGAGCGCTCCCCTTTCTCCTGAAAGATATGACACTAATATCGACCACACTATACACTTCACTTTAATACTACTATCACATAGACGTATGGTTTCATAAATAACTTATGCCCCTTTCTGGTATATAAAGATGGCCCCTATCCATAGGTCATATAATCCTTGCATACAAGACCATACTAGGAATAACTTTTACTGGAAATACTAGCTATATACCATTTGCAAGAACCTTCTAACTACCTCTTATTATTACAATAGGGAATTATGTATGGAACACTGTAAAAATGTTTTCTTTGTATGTATTTCTCATAAAAAAAGATTTACTTTTATTGACTTAACTTCCTATACACCAGAGTATGGAATGGTCTTGTATGATGGGTGCGCTATATCCTTTTTAATGTGCTGTATGTCTTATATAATGTCCTCTTGTACATTAATATCTCTGTATGTCTGTAACATGCTAGAAAAATTGAGCTATGTAGTTCCTTAATTGGCCAAAAGATGGTAGCAACATAAAGGTACAGACCTGTTGTGTATATATGCCCAATATTCGTTTCACTTTTTACCTTTTCTAAATAAATTCTCAAAACATAATCCAATTTTAATAACCCAATTCTGCCCGTCCTCCTTAGGCGTGCTTCACTTGGTCCCTCCCTAGCCCCTGATCCCCGTTTTACTCTCCCACCCCTAGCTCCTGATCTCCATTCGTTCTGCCCTTTTCCATGCCCCTAACAAACATGGCGCAGAATGACATCGGCGCATGCGCCCATGGTGTCCCTGATTAGTACGCTGGTTCGTTCAGCCGCTCCGCCCACTTGACAGATCGGCTGATACGTCAGCTGGATGCGACCAGAGGGTCGCATCTGCCCACACGACCTGGCCTCTACTCCCCTCTGATTGGAGCCATGGACATTAGCCACGCCCCTACTTAACCCGAGGGACCCCCCCTCCGCCTCCACACTCACGCGCCGTCCCACCTGGACTCCAATACATCCTCAGGAGTATATATAGCGCCGGTCCAGCTAATGATTGGCTTGGCACCCTGGCATCTTGTCTATTACGGCGAAGGTAAGCACCTGGACTAATCAAATTCCTTTCTACCCCTCCTGTAAAACCTGAAAGCGCCAGTGCAGTTTGTTACTGCCTGTATCCAGTTTTTCTATATACCTTATGAGCAGCGCTGTCTGCAACAGGTTTATACACTTAGACTAATTCCGGTAATACATGCAGTTCTATTTAACCATTTAACAGGAGCCACATGGCCTGGTAACCCCTGTTTTACATTATACCTACACCGGTCTCTCTTTAACCATTCCCTTGCCCTTATTTCCATACCACCCCACATCTCTAGTCACCCATACTTACATGCTTTGTTTTACTACTTTGCCCTCCCCCTTGCCCCCTTAATTGTATCAGATACAGACATATATTTTTTTTCATTAGTCAGATCCCTGATACGTCGCAACTAATGTATACATACCTGATTGATTATGTTTATAAGTCTAAAAACCCGATAAAGCAAAAGATTTTTTCTAGGGTCCATCATCTGTATAATTCCATCATTATTCATGTTTATATTTATATTTATTATGTCTACCAGTATTTTTATTATCTTTAATTTTTATTTCTATTTATTGTAATGTTTTAATTTAAACCGTGCCGCCAAGTGTCCAATTAGTTTTATTTATTTGTTTACCTTTTTTTAAAATAGTCAAATCCTATACGAAGTGACGTCTCCTTATATAAGGGAACATCAAATATACTACACGGGCGCCTCCGATCCATTTTGAAACACGATTGTATTACCCCACTCGTGGGGTTCTTCATGACTATCCAGGAGTGAAGTCTTTTTTCTAAAGGAGCAGCGACCAACCCTCTAAAAGGCCGAGTGGGGACGGTATTTTCCTACATGCTATACTGAGTGGTTGCATGGTAGCAAACGACACTTGTGAGTATAATTACTACTCTTACATTTAATCCATTTTTCTTGAAGATAATACACCAGAAGGGCTCCTGGTACCCCTGCGTTTTTTTTCTTTCTCTCCTTCTCTGTACTTGTTACAGCCCTCTAACCTCTTGAGAATGGATAGTTTCCATGACGACCGTTTAAAAAAAAGTATACCCAAAGGGCAATTTATGAGGGCACGTCGTATCTCGTCCACTGATTCTGAGTTTCGGGAAGCTGCTGCCCGATTGATTACTAATTTTGAGGAGAAAGGTTTTGAAAGAGCTAGTCTGGTTAAAGTAAGTAAGGGAGCGGCTACAATTGAGCGAGAATCATTGTTTGAGACCAAGGGGTAGAAAGTCAAATGACAGGAGCAGAATCCCTTTTGTTCTCCATTATGGACATTTGTCCAGGAGAATTAGAGGGATTGTATGCAGATATTGGCCGATCTTGCAAAGGATGCTGATTGTGGAACGCTGTTCAAAGATTACCCCTTATTTGCATATAGGAGCGGTAGAACAGTTGCTAATTGTAATAACCACCTTTTGCTCCGGCACCAGCAAACTCATCAGCAGAAGTTTGCTAACATGACTCCTCACACAGCAAGCAGGAGATAGACTTTTCTCAGGCTTCTTCAATGTTTACGGAGTTTATTCAGAAAACAGATCTACAGATAGATACAGTTCATCTTATCCTAGCAAGCAAAGCAGATCTTCATGTTTCTTGGCGTTACCGCTCTTGCCTAACCCCCTGCGGAAGTTAGTCAGGTATTCTTATATCTACTCTATGTTACACTAGACTACCTATGTACAGCATACATCATATCAGATTACAGAAAGGAATGAACATACTTAGAGAAATAATTGGGTTCCAGTCAGTAGAAGTCAGAGATGGAGGGCATGAAAGTATGAAGCAGAGTGAGCTCTGATCGCCCACCTCCGTTTTAATACCGACTAGGAAAGAGTTAACTGTGACATCATATTCGCCCTCCCCTAGACCAGACTATTGGTTGGGCCACCTCGTGGTGTCATAATACCCACCCACTCGATTAATATTTAATGTCACCTTTCCTTTACTTACTGGAATGTGGATGTTTATTAAATATGGCTGATGTTTATTGTTCCAGTGGCGTACAAGCTGAGGTCAGCTAGACCTGTGGCCTTGTCCACAGAACAGCTTCTTGGTATGTTCTAGGTCTGCTGACAGAACTGCAGATTTTCTCATTAAGAGAAAATCCCTTAAAGGGCAGGTCTGCTCCTCAAGCCTTTTTGACTAACTCAGTCCAAATAACTGAGGCCTACTTAAATTATAACAATCCCCCCTAAAAAGGCTTGACCCGCAGATCCTAGCTTCTGAACCCACCAGTACCTGGTTTCTTTTCTTTATGTTTCACTTTTTGATGTTCATGCTCACACACCTTCTCTGCTCTCGGTGGTTACCCCTTGAAGAGAGAGAGCACGACCTCTTGGTCTTCCTGTAACCAGGCTCTCTGGGGAGGCCCTACTTCTAAGTCCCTCTATACCACATGCTCAGCATTTGCGTCACTTGCGTATCACTCACAAACTTGCATGACCACAGAAAAGTGAAACTTGTGTGTTTGTTACTCAATGGAGCAGTGCCAGGTGCCTTCTAAAAGAACGCCTTTATACAATCAACTCCATCACCGGTACTACTAAACCTATACCCGTAACCCTGTATATCCCTTAATTTAAAAATATTGGTTCATGAGATTGTTTATGAGGCACCAATCTCTGGACCAGGTTAATTTGTTTTACGTAATTTTAACACTCAACCTCACCTGGATAATGATGCCTAAAGTTGTCATCCCCATCCAGACGACCAGTGGGTGTAGAAAGAACTTTGGAACTGCAGAGGCCCAGTCCGAGTGTCCCTGGTACATCACCGGAAACCTTTTCCACCAGGTCAGACTGGAACTCACCTGCTTATTTTTGTGTTCTACCTCGTTAAGATCACCTGGATCATGGTGAAATCTTACCTCTAACTTAGTGTACTGTTTGTTTAACCTTTGTAACAAAGTGTGGTCGTCTTGGGTCAAAACCTGTTCCCCTTTGTCCCATGTCTTGTTATCTTTCAGGATGGGAACTTCACGTGAACCTTTGAACTTTAGAGTTCTCTTAACAATTTGAGAAACAACGTCATCAAACCTGGATGACTGGATCCATATGGGATCTCCGCTCACCCAATATGTTCCCCTTGGAAACTCCCCCTTATCGGAACAATTATGAGAATATACCTTGAATGCATCATTAGACCTTATGTTAAAAAACCAAACCTTTCCTTCAGCCACCGGAACTATCGGTTGGGCTTCAGGGTGGATCTTTTGAATGGTAGCCTCACATTCTGCGTTATTGAGCCTGCAGGCTTCTTCACTAAATTTGACTTGCCCCGGCCAACGCAGGTACTTCTGCAAGAATTGCCCGCATGAGGATAACTCTACTCGTTTCACCTCCCCGTCTAGCACCAAAAAGGTTTGACCTCTCAGGTCCTGGTGTAAGACATGTGTTGAGGTGGGAACTAAGGAAGTGGCGGAGCCTAAAGGAATGTTGCACCGTTTCCATTTGTTCACCCAAACATCTCGAAGCTGCCATGCAAAAGATCCTTCTCCAGAAAAATCGATATACCTCCCCTTGTCCAATCTCAGTTGCACAGGATCTTTAAGCATCTCCCTGACAAAATATGCCCCCAACTGTCCTGATTGGACCTCTTCCCCCCTTATGTCCTGAGGCACAATATGTACCTGAGGTCGGGAAGACTGTACTCTCTGCAATCTTTCAATTAAGAGTACCTCTTCACTTACCCAACTAGCATGAGGATAAGTGGCTGCATATGGACTGTGTAATATCGTCCCCTGTGGTGACCCGTGTGGTGTGAATGGGGTTCCCTGTGTTGGCTTTCCCTCCCCCGGGACCGCTCTCCCCACCCTCTTTGTCACCTGGACATGTGGCTTGATCTCGATTTTTACTTCTTGTTTCGAGAACCACCAACCCTCGGCTTTCCAGCCTTGATAATGGTAAGCCTACCACCCTTAAACCGCCAACCACCACCACCCCCCATTCTCCATCCCCTCTTAACCTATTAAAATAATGGACACGGACTACTTGGCATTGGATTAATTTAAGGCCATAGCAGCCCCTTTCTTTATTCAGCCAATTAACAATGTTCCAAAACAAACAAATAACCATCATAACCAAAACAGCATTCACAAAGAGCTGGGGTAAGGGGTCCGGAGGCACCGAAAATCTGTCTGTCATAACACCCGTGTGACATGCAGCCTTGTACCGGCCCTCAGCCGCGGAACTCGGCTCGGGGACAGCTGCATGCCCCAAAGTCGTCTCTCTTCACTCCGTTAATACCGCCGGATTTGTCCCGCGACAAATCTCTTTCCCAAGAAACCGACCTCCGGAGCCCCTTTTTACCCCTCCGGCTGCAATGACAAACAAAGACATACCACACAAAACAGAAAATAAGGGAGGGAGGGTGGGAGCTTCTTCCATCACGCTGCTCCAAGCCGGAAGTGCCCGCCCCCCTGCATCCGCCGCCTGACCCGGGAAAATCCGCCTATGCCTCCCAGCACTGCACTGCCCGCCCCCTGCCCCAATTAACCCCTGCCCTGCCCCACCAGACCTGGGCAACTACCCACTAACCCAGCTACCTAGCGCTACCCGGGGGAGTACGGCTACCTCATCATGGCCAGGCCCTCCGCACTACGCTAGCTCCAGCTTCTGGCCCTATCTTGATAATGGTAAGCCTACCACCCTTAAACCGCCAACCGCCAACCACCACCACCCCCCATTCTCCATCCCCTCTTAACCTATTAAAATAATGGACACGGACTACTTGGCATTGGATTAATTTAAGGCCATAGCAGCCCCTTTCTTTATTCAGCCAATTAACAATGTTCCAAAACAAACAAATAACCATCATAACCAAAACAGCATTCACAAAGAGCTGGGGTAAGGGGTCCGGAGGCACCGAAAATCTGTCTGTCATAACACCCGTGTGACATGCAGCCTTGTACCGGCCCCCAGCCACGGAACTCGGCTCGGGGACAGCTGCATGCCCCAAAGTCGTCTCTCTTCACTCCGTTAAAACCGCCGGATTTGTCCCGCGACAAATCTCTTTCCCAAGAAACCGACCTCCGGAGCCCCTTTTTACCCCTCCACCACGAAAGGGCATGACCCCTTATGACCTTGAGGCCCCCAACCTCAAAGCTCTTTGTATCCCCTCTTCGATACCTAGGGCCCACAAGTCCATCCCAATGTCATTAAGATGCACCCCGTCCCTTCTAAGGAACAAACCAATGTCCTCCTCCAGTTCGAAATGACGAATAGCCAACCCCCCATTCCTGATAAAGAACCTGGCCACCTCTTTGTTCAATTTTATCCTAGCTTTATTAACCTTTTGGACCGAGTTAGCCAACCTCCAATATTCCCGAGCCACAATGTCTGACCAAACTACAATGGTCTCAGGAAACAGGGACCGAACCCTCAGAAAATCAAATTTGATCTCCTTTATAACGATTCTGGTAGATCTAGCCGCCAGATCGTTCCCCCCAACGTGCAACACGAGGATGTCGGGGGCTCTATCCATGCGTGCCAACTTGTGAAGTTCCGGCAACAGGCCGGGCCAAACCATCCCAGGGAAACCTATCCACCGGATACGTACCTGCTCCCTAGGGAAGCCAAGCTGGCGGCCCTCGGGCCTCACATCGGCCCTTCTCGCCCCCCTACTAACGTAGGAGTGTCCCACAATCCAGACGATGACCTGCGGACCTGCAACAAGAGAGAACAAACTAACAGCAATTTCCCTAGACCCCAGCTACCCCCACCCCCACCTACACTAAATGGGGCCTAATGTATGACTTGAAGCGGGCCGACTCCCAGCGCCCGATCTGCTTTATGACCCCCTCGCTCAACCCCCAACGTGACGCCTCCGTAGCCGCACCAATCCGAAAAGAGTGGGAGGCAAACTCCAGAAAAGGAAGGCCGAGTTGGCCTAAACCTTTCTGAAACAACACTACAAATTGAAAGCGAGACAAAGCCGAGCCGTCCCGGTGCACCAAAAACACCTGAGCCTGAGAGGGGCGGGCCGCCCCAAAACTCTGGACGTTATAATGAGGGCATAACGGGCCGCCAATCTGAAACAGGGTGATAGCCCGACCCCTGCCTGCCTGGTCGGTTTTTGAGCGTGGCAAATAAATGACGACCGTATCAGCCTGGATGGAGATGTGCTCTGCAAGGATGCCTCCCACTCCCGCTTTGTTGCGGCTAACTAGCTCCCCTATTCTAAAGGCCCCGAAAAAAGCCAGCACGAAAGCGGTCTGAAATAGACCGCACTCATAACTGGAGGAACATAAGCCCGGCAGTACCCCCACCAGCCTACCCAGCAACTCAAACGTAACCGGGCGCCTGGCCTCCCTGCGAACCGCCCCAGACCGGTAACCCCTAAGAGCCTGCCTCACCCGGAAATCTTTAGTTACATCTAGGAGCCCCCTGACCTTGAACCAAAAAGCCAGAGCCGATAACTTCTTAGCCACTGCCGATGCCAAAATACCCTCTACAAAATTATTCCCCAAGAAATACAGCAACAAACATAGCCGTTCTTCATCCGAAGCACAACCTCCTGCTTGCAACATCAAAGCGTCCCACGCATTCCACACCAACGTGTACGCTGCCGCTGACGACTCCGATATGGATCTCCCAATCATACAGGATACCGCTCGAAAGGAATCCTCCACGCCCCGGACGGGCAAGGAACCCCACGTTCTTCCGCCGTGGGAACCGCAGCCCGGAATCTGTCCCACTGGAATCGAGAAAGTGCATCAGCAATGACATTGTCGACCCCAGGTAAATGCACAGCAAACAAGTAAATATTAAACCGCAAACAATCCAACACCAGTTGCCGCATCAGACTTATCACCGGGGGGGAAGATGCCGAACAGCTGTTCACTGCCAATACCACACCCATGTTGTCGCAGTTGAACCTCACCCGCTTGTTGGCCAGCTGCCTTCCCCAAATCTGTACCGCCACTACTATGGGGAATAACTCCAACAGGTTGGACGTAAAACCCGCCTCCACCCAGGATGTGTCCCAGGGAACTGCGCACCATTGGCCCGCGAAAAAGGCACCGAAACCATGGGAGCCCGCCGCATCAGTAAACAGCTCTAACTCCGCATTGCTCACTGTGTCTTGCATCCACAGCGACTTGCAATTGAAATTAGTCAAGAAAATCAACCACACCTGTAGGTCTGCCTTGATGTCCGCAGTTAACCGAATCCGGTGGTGTGGCGCTGACACTCCTGCGGTCGCCATTGCCAGGCGCCTGCAGAAAATACGCCCCATGGGCATGATTCTGCAGGCGAAATTCAACTTGCCCAGCATAGACTGCACCTCCCTCAAAGTCATCTTCCTGCTACGGATTGCCAATGAAATGGAATTCTTGAGGTTCACCACCTTATCAGCTGGCAAGCTGCATTCCATAGCAACGGTGTCTATAGTAATGCCCAAGAATGTTAACGCCGTGCCGGGGCCCTCCGTCTTTTCTTCAGTGAGTGGGACCCCGAAGCGCTCACATATGTGCCGCATAGTCGCCAATGCGTACGCACAATCAGGAGAGTCTGCTGCACCCATGAACAAAAAATCGTCGAGGTAGTGTATAATTGACTGCACGCTCGACCTATCCTTCACTACCCATTCCAAAAAAGTGCTAAACCGCTCGAAATAAGCACAGGAAATGGAGCACCCCATGGGCAGACACCTATCCACAAAGTACTCCCCTTTCCAAAAACAACCCAACAAACGGAAACTTGAAGGATGAACCGGCAGTAACCTAAAAGCTGACTCGATATCAGTTTTTGCCAGTAACGCCCCTTGACCCAACCGCCTGACCCAACTTAAAGCTGCATCGAATGAGGTGTACACCACCGATGCATCGTCACCCGACAATCCATCATTGACAGATGAACCGCGAGGAAAAGACAAGTGGTGGATTAGGCTGAACGATCCCGGTTCTTTTTTAGGAACCACGCCCAGCGGTGACACGATCAGATCAACCAGAGGGCGAGAAGGGAACGGGCCCGCCAATCGACCCACTGCCACCTCCTTAGCCAACTTCTTGTCCACGACACCCGGCAACTCATAGGCGGACTTCAAGTTCCTAAAAGGGGGGACCGACTGCAACGAACAACTACTGGGAATCCGGAAACCCTCCTCAAAACCTGCCCTCAGGAACTCTGCCGCCTCGTGGTCGGGATACCTACTTAGAAACTGTGCCATCTCCGCCCCCTTCACTGGCGTCGTCCCTTTTTCGCGCAGAATCCCCCGACTTCGCCCCTTCGCTGCTTATAACATCTGGAAGCCGCATGTGAGCCTCCGCAATGGGAGCACTCATGCTTGAACCGGCAGGACTGGCCAAAATGACAGGCTCCATCATTGTATTGCCAACAGGTACCCTTTCCACGGGTCGCCGGCAGGCCGGCAGGGGCCGACCCTCCGGCAGTTGCGGGAAAGGACTGAGAGGCCCTTGCCGGGATCATCAAACGCATCAACAAGGTGATATCCTTATGGTCCCACCGAACCTCCGGCCGTACCGCCTTCGTCTGTCTAAACTGCTCGTCGTACCGCAGCCAGGCATTCCCCCCGTACGACCGGTAGGCCTCCCCGATCGAGTCCATGTAACCAAACAGCGCTGTGCAATGCTCAGGCTGCTTTTCCCCTGTCACGCTTGCCAGGATCGAAAAAGCCTGGAACCAGTTCTGGAAGGTCCGGGGTATCAATCTATAGCGCCGTTCCTCCTCCCTCTTCTTCTCGTCCGGCTTACCCTTATCCAGATTGAACTTCTCCAGCTGGAGGAGCGAAAATATCTCAATATATTCGCCCCTCCAGATTCGCTCCTTCACTTCCTGCTTCAAATGAGAACCGAGAAGGCCATTGAAACAAACATACAGTTCCGCATGCGACGCATCTGCCAGTCGCACCTGGCCTGCCCCCCCATCAACAGAAGAGCCGCTGGCTGCCCCTTCCGTCTGCACCGCCACCTCCGCCTGGACACTGCTCAAACCCAACGCCGCGGGTGGAGCCACCTGAACCACCCCTTGTACGGCCAAACCTACCCCTTGCGCCCCTCCATGTACCAGCCCCACATGAGGGGCCTCTCCTGGGGGTGCCAAAGACCAAGCCCCCACCGGTGAGAGGGGCGTTCCCATTGGTAACAACCCCGACGCCACCGCCGGCATGGGAGGTGAAGGCTGCACCTGCGCTAACTGCGACCCCGCTGACGTTGCTAGGCTACCAGCCCCACCCTGTATTTCCCCACAAATCCCCAACAATAAAGTGGCTAAGGCATTAACCGCAGCTAGATTGGCCTCACCTGGCTGCTCCGGACGCATGTCCCTGCCAGCCGTCACTCCGGATCCACCCGCTGCGACATCATCATCATCCTCTGCGGAATCCACCTCGGAGTCAGAGCCGTTTTCCGCTGTGGGGCCCCTGCCGTGCTGTACATGCTGAATCTGTGGCCGCTGATCACCTCTGCCCGACTTGCCCTTCTGCCTGCTGGATCCTCCCGACTTGCCCTTGCTGGTGGAGCTCCTGCTTCCACCGTGCGCTTGATGGGTCGCCGTCGCGGGGGGAAGGGCGGCACCCGTGGGATTGGAGTCCTTCCGTTGGGCCCACTTAGTCTGCCGCGCAGCGCGGGGACTAAGGGCCGCACCACCTCTCGCCTGCTGTGAATGTGAGGAGCTGGCCGCGCTGGATGGCCCCTCTCCTGCTGCCTCTTGCCGTTGGTTGGGATTCCTCCCGCCAGCCCCCTTGCCCTTAGACAAACGTTTTGCAGGGGGAGGCGGAGGGTCCCTGGGGGGGCTCCCTGAGTGGCGCCGGGGCCCGGCATGGAGCTCTGGGCTGAGTCTATCCGGGGACCTGGACTGCCTCCTCTCCTCGCTTCTCCCTTCACCTGCTTGCACGGGTGGAGCGCTGGGTGCCGCAGCCGCGGGTGGCTCGCTGGCCGCCGCAGCCTCCGCCGCTGTGCCCGCTCCCATCGCCGCCAGCTGGACCTGGACCCACGAGGGGCCCCTTGATACCGCTTCTGCCCGGATCCTGGCCACCAGCAAGTCTAATTCCGCCATAGTTACAGGGGCACAGGCGGGCGTCCGGCAAGCAGCTTCTTCCATCACGCTGCTCCAAGCCGGAAGTGCCCGCCCCCCTGCATCCGCCGCCTGACCCGGGAAAATCCGCCTACGCCTCCCAGCGCTGCACTGCCCGCCCCCTGCCCCAATTAACCCCTGCCCTGCCCCACCAGACCTGGGCGACTACCCACTAACCCAGCTACCTAGCGCTACCCGGGGGAGGACGGCTACCTCATCATGGCCGGGCCCTCCGCACTACGCTAGCTCCAGCTTCTGGCCGTATCTTTACGTGTGTATAGTTGTTTCAGAGGCACTCTCTGTTGGTAGCTCCAGAGTGTGATGTTGTCCCCTGCGTCTCTCTGGTAGGAGAATTGACGCCTCCTGCTCGTTCCTCTCCAATCTGGAACCATCTCACTCTGCATAACCAAGACAAGGTACCCCTGAATCACACACTCCACCTTTTGCATGTACCCATTGTACTGCAATGTACCTTTTAACAAACCTTTGGATCGGTGCATCGATTCTGGGAGTGTGGCATTCAATAGCAGATTTACACTGCCATTCAATTCCCACTGCCCGCACACCTGACCCTTCAGACCTTTCACCCACATTGTGCCATTAAATTTGATTTCTCCTGGCACAAGTGCTCTTTTCCTCCATCCCTGCATGGTCCATCTGTGCCAAGCGGAGGGAGGTGTGAAAGGATTAGTACCTTGGTCACCAAACATTAACATGCTTGGGCCTTGCATTCTCATTAACCCCTTATTATACATGAGAATGTCCTCTCTTCGTTCTCCTAGGACGAAATGGCAACCTAGGATCACCATCAGCACGGTACTCTTCATTATAAAAGCACCACCTTGGGAAAGAAAAACATTAGTACTTTGCACTATGCTTTGCTCAGTCAGTTTTTTTAGACGCTTTCCAATTTCAGGAATCTCGTGTTTTAGTCTCTTTCCAATTTCAGGAATCTCGTGTTTTAGTCTCTTTCCAACTTCAGGAATCTCGTGTTTCTCCAAACTTAGATTGGCATCTGGAACCTTTCGCTTATCCAACTGACACCTCCATCTTTGCTGCCAGCACTGCAGCTGTCTCGAGCCCATATTGCCAAACTCCTGAAATCGAAATACAAACAAATCAATTCTTATTAATGATTTGGGATTCGCCATGCGGCTTGTACTCTGTACACTTGAAATTGATCAATATATACCGTAATTGATCTTGTTGCTTTATGGTTCTCATCTCATGAACTCTGTTTACTCTTTTTGGTAGATTGGAGTTACACCTCACCCCCCTACCTCAGTACTATCGTCAGTACTTACCTGTTTAAAATATGCTCCCGCGGACTTCACCTCTGGAAGCTCTCACCTCATTGCAGCTCCTTCCACATCCCCCCCCTATCTGTCCATGCGCGGCCGTCGCATGCACAGATTACGGATGCCACACCTGTTGCTGCTTTGCAGGTGAGCCTGCAATGCTCTTACTCATTTTCGCATTAACTTATCTAGAACTTCATCGCGATACCAGCTCTGCTAGAAGTTCTGTGCGTTGTACCCTCTGATCAATGTTTGCCGTGCCACTACCTTCATACTACCAAAAAAAACGGTTGCCTCCCTGTAGGAAGGAGCACTCTGCACTTAGACTACACAGGGTGCAGGGCTAAGCATTCCAGCGTCAAATGCCTGTATGCAGATCCCTGAATGCCCACTTGGTAGGTAGTCAAATGGCAAACACTGTACTGATACACCGTCACTCTGTAAATGGCAATTGCTGCATCCCTATAATTGCCCCTTGAACTGCTTCCAGTTCTGTTCTGTGCTAAACTGAATCAGAGCTGGAGAAAAGTAGAGAAAAAAAATATATATATATATTTATGACCAATCGGTGGGCGAGGAAAAACACGCTAACAGCCCAGCAATGACATCTTTGTCAATCTCTGGTCCTGTCCCTGACACAAAAAAAACCCTGAAACAAACACTCTGCAGTCGCCGCGAGTACACCTGGATTGGTCAACTCCTTTCTTTCTCTCTTTTCCTTTCCCCCTCTCCAACTATGCACTGTCCCCCTATCTCTATGGGGAACACATGCTGCACCGCACTTTAAGGTGCTTCACTTAAAGGAATAATCCCATAAGCAACCCAGTACAGATACTTCCCTGATCTGCGCAGCACTTGCAAATCACTCCCTGGGGACTATCTGACTTATACGTGTTTTCCTAGCTGGGAAACACTTCCTATCCGTGTGCCTGCAACTTGCTTGGCTCACGTATGCGGACACTCCCTGTGTCCAGACTTCTTCTGAGGAAATCATCTGGAAGCCAAGAAACTGAGTAGAATCTCTCTACTGTCCCCACTCTGGACCCCCCTCCCACCAGCTGCTTCCGTGCACGCGCCTTGTGGCATGGGACGTGGGATCCCCCCAGCACATCCTCCCCCCTGCCATCGGGGCGTGCCTATCAGTGGGTGCTTCCCGCCCCTCCCCTCCTGATACATCATGCAGATGGGAGTGGCTTTCTCAGAAACCCGACGCCATGTTGAGTCATGGCATGCCAGCCAAGATGGCTGCTATCAATCTCCCGTAGCAACCTCTTAATCCTATACACATTAGGAGAAAAAAAAACAGTTAGAACATACAATGCATAGTATGCACACTAAACATTTCAGCATATATATTTCTCGGATACCTGCAAAAACAGACACAGCAGTGTGTGAAATTTCCTATCTCCTTCCCAGAAAAAAACCGCAAATCATCTTGGACATGTAGATGGAAGAACAAAAAAACATGCACCCAACCCCGTGCACTCAAACGCTTCCCACAGAACTCCGATCTTATGACGGCTGAAAAAAAACATCCTGAACAGAAGGAATTCTCCACAACTACACCGAAACTTTACTCATATCATAAACCTTTGCCTGGAATGCGGAGTGACAGAAACTTAACAAATCTTCCAGCTGTTAGCAGATATCCGCGGACACAAACCTTAACCGTGCTTCCCCCAATCTGTAGAGAGGGGGGGGTGGGAGGATGCACTGTATTGGCCCCCCTTCCCACTAAACCTACGCTCTGCGATCCGCAAGAAAAAAAATAATAAAACCCATGACACTGAATCATGCTGAGATTACAGAAACATTACATAGCACTAACTAACTAATAGCATTGACTGGAACCAGTATTCCCACTATTCTGGGCTCTCGTACACCAACGTTTCCTCTCTATTTCTCCCCCTAACTGCTCTCCTCACTATCCACCATCTGCTCGACAGAGCACGGAAGAAAAATAAACATCGCTGTCCTCCCTCCCTGCCCAGAACTGCACAGAGAGAAACCGAAACTATATACGCTGCTACCAGCATAACACTGAAAGATAACACACAGCTGTAGAAAAAAAACACTGTCAATATATAACAGACCACAAACATTGCTACAAAACCAAATAAACGAAACGCTATACTTGCCTGGCTCTACAGACTTGTACCGACTTCCAATCCGATCAGCTGACGGCAAGTTCTTTCCACGAGTCGATGGACCTCGGTGAGCGTTTACTGAGCGTTCTCTCAGCGGATTCTCCGGTCCCGAAGGTAACTTGCTCAAAACCTCTGCCTGGGATACCTCACCACGGAATCCTTTGTTCGGCTAGATTGCGTGTACATTACAATCCAAATAAAACAGGTCCATGACTCGCCGCTGATCATCACTCGGATTGCAGTCCGTGTGTTGGCCTCTCTAGCGGCCTCCCACACACCACCTATCCTCTTGATAAGCTTTCTTTCCAGTCTGCGTCAACTCCGCTTGTGTCGCTGTGGAATATCTTGAAAACTAGATAACAGACTGACATCTGGCCCGGTCCTTGCCTGCCTTTTCTGCTAGAAAGCGCAGCTGGGTTCACGGCACCAATTGTAATAACCACCTTTTGCTTCGGCACCAGCAAACTCATCAGCAGAAGTTTGCTAACATGACTCCTCACACAGCAAGCAGGAGATAGACTTTTCTCAGGCTTCTTCAATGTTTACGGAGTTTATTCAGAAAACAGATATACAGATAGATACAGTTCATCTTATCCTAGCAAGCAAAGCAGATCTTCATGTTTCTTGGCGTTACCGCTCTTGCCTAACCCCCTGCGGAAGTTAGTCAGGTATTCTTATATCTACTCTATGTTACACTAGACTACCTATGTACAGCATACATCATATCAGATTACAGAAAGGAATGAACATACTTAGAGAAATAATTGGGTTCCAGTCAGTAGAAGTCAGAGATGGAGGGCATGAAAGTATGAAGCAGAGTGAGCTCTGATCGCCCACCTCCGTTTTAATACCGACTAGGAAAGAGTTAACTGTGACATCATATTCGCCCTCCCCTAGACCAGACTATTGGTTGGGCCACCTCGTGGTGTCATAATACCCACCCACTCGATTAATATTTAATGTCACCTTTTCTTTACTTACTGGAATGATGTTTATTGTTCCAGTGGTGTACAAGCTGAGGTCAGCGAGACCTGCAGCCTTGTCCACAGAACAGCTTCTTGGTATGTTCTAGGTCTGCTGACAGAACTGCAGATTTTCTCATTAAGAGAAAATCCCTTAAAGGGCAGGTCTGCTCCTCAAGCCTTTTTGACTAACTCAGTCCAAATAACTGAGGCCTACTTAAATTATAACACTAATCAGGTGTGCAAACGTGTGGTTGATAAAACACCTGCGTTGGCGGGTAGAAGGGGAACCCACGCATGTTGCTCGTGCAATTGTTGCTCTGCTATTATACGTGGGGAATATCTGTCTCACCCCCATACGGGTCAGAGAGTTGTGGTCAGGGGAAGTTTTAATTGCAATACAACCCATGTGGTTTATGCACTTAAATGCACTTGCGGACTCGTTTATGTGGGTGAGACAACCCGAAATGTGAAGGTCCGCATCCAAGAGCATAAGCGCAATATTGCATAGGTCCTCAAAAACCTTGAAAAAGGTGTTGAGAAACAGAATGTCCCTGTGGGTCGACATTTTGTTCAGGCCGGACATACTGCATCTCAGCTGAGATGGATGGTGTTAGATTCTGTCCCTCCTCTGAGAAGAGGGGGTGATAGAGAAAAGGTATTGCGCCGCAAAGAAGTGGAGTGGATAAGAAAATTGGATTGTGTGAGCCCTAGGGGCCTGAATGAATATGTAAGCTATAAGTGCTTTCTGTGATTTTTTTCAGGAAAGAAAAACTGGTGGGATTATATTTGCTGCGGGAAATACTGATGACCCCTCCACAGTTTATTGCAGGGTAGACGGTATAGTAGTTTCCTGTATAGGAATTGTATATATTGTCTATTATGTATGCTGATGATGTGATGTCAATTATGTATGCTAATGATGTGATATCATACACTTGGGTGGGACTTCCTGTATGGGCAGTCCTATATATAGGGTGGAGTTGTGTGGGATGGTACACTTGAGGAAGGGTCAGGTGACCCGTAACATGTATGTGTCCATGCTCAAATAAACTACAAACGAAAGTTTGAAGCCTGTGGAGTGCCTTTTTCTACATTATTGAAGATTGTTGGTCAGCAGGAGTGGTGTACCTGCAGTGAAAAGTGCACCGGCTAGTGCTGTCTTATCCAGGCGGCTGGACTGATTTCCAAGGTGACTATTGAAGTGTAATTAGTGTACTGCTTCACACTGACACACCATATTCACTGTTTAACTCACTGCAAACAGCTGTTTGTGTAGTAACGAGCCGGCCTTGCTGGACTGGTGCGCACCATGGTGAGAGTGCAGGCCATGGTGGTTTTCATATAGCCGGTGGTCATTGCTTCATTGTAATATACAAGCCCCTTCACCGCGGCAAGGTAACAATCACAAAGGGGAATTGCCACATGTACATGCCTTTTGTTTTGTTGTTGCAGCCCCAGTGCACGCATGTACACGCATGTACACGCACCAGAAAAATTAATAAATAAGTAGTCCAGGGGTTCATCACTGCTCAGACTATGGTTGGTTCTTTCTTTACCATTGTTAAAGAAAGCGTACGGCCGGGGAATCAGGGTTCAATTCCTGTCCGGAGTGGAAGCCTGAGAAATGGCTACCACCACACATCCAAGGAAGGACACAATGTGCTGTATAATGTACCTGCCCTGACTGTGATTTGCACACCAGGCATCTGTGGTCAGATGGACCCTTCACCCAACGCTGTATGCCAGAGATGACACCACTTGCCTTTAACGGGAATCTGTTATAGAGGGCAAGTCTGCCATCCATTTAACTGTGTGGTCAACTCTCTTAGGTACTTTCTGCACCATAATGGCCAGGGAATCAGGGTTCGATTCCGGTCCAGAGTGGAAGCCTGAGAAACGGCTACCACCACACATCCAAGGAAGGACACAATGTGCTGTATAAGTAATGTACCTGCCCTGACCGTGCTTTGCAGACCAGGCATCTGTGGTCAGATGGACCCTTCACCCAACGCTGCGTGCCAGAGATGACACCACTTGCATTTAACGAGAATCTGTTATGGAGGGCAAGTCTGCCATCCATTCAAGTGAAAGTTATGCACTGACTAGTCCCAGGTATAATACAATGTGCAGTCACAGATGCAGTGAAAGGTATTCAGTGACTGATATCAATACAATGTGCATCTGTCACACACACAGGTACCGTGAACAGGTATGCAGTGACTGGTATATATAACACTGTGTGCTGCTTTCACGCAGGTGTATTAAACATGAACAGGTATGCAGTGACTGGTATTACAAATGTGCAGCTGTCACACACACAGGTACCGTGAAAAGGTATGCAGTGACTGGTATTACAGATGTGCAGCTGTCACACATACAGGTACCGTGAACAGGTATGCAGTGACTGGTATTACAAATGTGCAGCTGTCACACACATAGGTACCATGAAGGTATGCAGTGACTGGTGTAAAATATAACACAGCGTGCTGTCACGCAGGTGCACTGAACGGGTATGCAGTGATTACAAATGTGCAGCTGTCTCACACGTGCAGTGAAAAGGTAGGCACTGAATGTGCTGGGCCTTTCACAGTATAGGAATTAGCAAGTGCCAACTGCGACTGACATACAGGGCTGCATATACAAGTGTCAGTGGGCCACACACACAAAAAAAAACAGATCGCAAAAACAACATTAGCTCTCAAAAGAGCTGTTGTGGGGTGCTTTTTAGCAACAAGTATCTGCAAGGAGCAAGCTAACAAGCCTAACAAGAGCCTAACTAAGCGTTCCCTATGTCTACAGCAGGTTCCTCTCCCTTCTCTAATTACTGCAGTCACACCAAGTGAGATAATGGCCGACGCAGCTGCCTTATATAAAGGGGGGGGGGTGGACTCCAGGAGGGAGTGTAGCCTGATTGGCTGCCCTGTGTCTGCTGACTGTGATGTAGAGGGCCAAAGTTGAGCCTAATGATTCAGTATAGGGGGTGGGTCAAACTCGCATAAAGTTTGTGGTTCACCGCGAACGCGAACCACCGAAGTTTGTGCAAATGAGTTTGCGGTCGAACTGTTCGGGACATCTTTAATCCAGATATCAACTGGGATATTGAAACAACTTGCTCTAGTAAAAGTGACAGATTTTTATGAACATTACATGATCATTACATGACACAGATGGTAACAAATCCAACCAGGGGAAATGCTCTGCTTGATTTGGTCATGTAACATTTGTTTTCTGACTTAATAGACATGCAAGCAGGGAGAGAACTAATACTCTGAATTTTAGAAAAGCCAATTTGAAGAAGTTCAGAGACATACTAAAGGTGCCCATACATCTAGTGGTAATGGTTTGCTAACAAATCTCTTTCTGATCAGATTCAGTGTTAGCTGCCCATACACCGCAGCCAATTCCTTAACTATTTCAGCATGAAATTGCTTGAGAATAGGTCTCATGATGCCTAATCCACCGCATCACTACCTCTGTTGCTGCCCCCCTAGTGTAAATGTATTCCCTGTGCTTGCATTTATACTTTACCTGTCCACTCTCTACCACCATGGTGCCCATCTATCTTGGCTTCCTTCATTTACACCTCACACGCTAATGGTATATAGCATATGGCGTGTGTGTGACATCGCATATGCTCTACATACTACACATCAACAGTGTGTATATATAAATGGAGGAAGCCGAAGATGGATTGGCACCATGGTGGGCGATAGCAGATAGGTAAAGTATAAATTCACGTATGGAGGGCACAATTAAACTAAGGTGGACAGTGTTGGGGGTGCCATGCACTGAGGAGGACCAAAAGACCGAAACAGGATGCATACATTTGGGGTTGATGTGGCTCTGTAAAATGTAAAGCTATAGGTTTGCTATACACCAGTAGAGATGTCGTGAACCTCCGATTTTTGGTTCGCGAACTTCCGCGGAAGGTTCGCTTCGTGGAAAAGTTTGCGAACCGCAATAGACTTCAATGGGGAGGCGAACTTAAAAATGAACTTAAAAATTTAGAAAAATTTCTACCGGCTGGAAAAATGATAGAAAACATGTTTCAAGGAATCTAATACCTGGAGGAAGACATGATTGAGTGAAATACACATCAAAAGTCCCAGGCAAAAATCTAGATTTCACATAAACCCTTATTTTAAGGTCACAAATCTGATTCAATGTTCAATTATAGGCCTACACTGCTTTACAACATCAGGCAGTGTATCTCCTTCCTCTCTCTCTCCTCCCGGAGGGAGAAGGGTCTCATCTTCCAGGGAATTGTAGAATTTCAAAAGCCAGCTTATATACCTTGGCTGGGAATTGAACCCAGGTCTGAGTGCATGGTAGATAGCTCTCTTAACCGCTATACCACCACCAACACTATATTCTGAAACCAGCCGAGCATGCACCATTATGATATATCCTAGAGAAAAATGAGCTTGCTTAAAGATTTGTAGGCTTTCAAAAGCCAGCTTACACATACCTTGGCCGGGAATTGAACCCAGGTCTGAGGGCATGGTAGATAGCTCTCTTAACCGCTATACCACCACCAACACTACATTCTGAAATCAGCCCAGCATGTACTATTATGATATATCCTAGAGAAAAACAAGCTTGTTTAAAGATTTGTAGGCTTTCAAAAGACAGCTTACACATACCTTGGCCGGGAATTGAACCCAGGTCTGAGTGCATGGTAGATAGCTCTCTTAACCGCTATACCACCACCAACACTACATGCTGAAGCCAGCCTAGCATGTACCATTGTGATATACGCAAGAGAAAAATGAGCTTGCTCTCTCTCTCTCTAGGACTTGATGGTTTTAAGCTGAAAATTCACTTCAATGGCATCAACGGATACCAGCAGTATTTCACAGGCAATTTCGGAATTCTGCCGGATTGAAAAAGCAATTCCGTTCCGACAAACGGAATGAAATGACCAATTTCCACCCAAAATTGCGGAAAATACAATTCTGCGGAAAGCGGTGACCATCCCTACTAGAGAGAGAGAGATGAATCTACATGGCTATCTGGAGTTCTCTTCGGACAACTGTTGAACACAACAGGCAAGGCCATGCCTGGGTGGGGTTGAACCACCAACCTTTTAGTTAACAGCCAAACACGCTAACCAATTGTGCCACAGAGACTGTGTACCACAAAGACTGTGCACGCAGTTGCTGTTGAATGATTTTATGGGGATCTATGTGTGTCTTTTGGAGGGAGGAAGTAAGTCTGCTCCAAGAAGTTTCAGCATGTAGTTTTGGTGGTATAATGGTTAGGATAGCAGCCTACAGAGCGGTACGCCTGGGTTCTATTCCTGGCCAATGTGAGGTGGCTTTTGACATACTACACATCCTTAAGCAAGCTCATTTTTCTTCAGGATATATCATAATGGTACATGCTAGGCTGGTTTCAGAATGTAGTGTTGGTGGTGGTGTAGCAGTTAAGAGAGCTATCTATCACGCACTCCAACCTGGGTTCTATTCCCGGCCAAGGTATGTAAGCTGGCTGGAAGATGAGGAATGGGTGAAGCAGGGAGGGAGGGAAGAGATATAAGGAACAACAATTAGCTAGGAACAAGCCTATAAGAGCCTAACTAACAGAGTCTGTCCATTAACTAATTAGTGTAGGCAGACTAGTGAGTAAAGCGGCACAAGGACCTTGCCTTTTATAAGGGGGCGTAGGGCTCCAGGAGTGAGTGCAGTCTGATTGGCAACAATGTGCCTGCTGACTGTGATGTAGAGGGTCAAAGTTCAGCTCAATAGAGCATTATGGGGCGAATCAAACTTCCGGGAAAGTTCGCCTTCGCAGGCGAATGCGAACCACCCGAAGTTCGCCTGGAACCGTTCGCCGGCAAACCATTCGTGACATCTCTATACACCAGCAGTTCTTCAGGGGCATAAAGAGATAATTTGCATATTTAGTAGCAGTGTAGGTAACCACAGATGTTCACTTAAAGTTGAATTATTGAAAATAACTTCTGTTTTAAGAAGGCAAAACACACTAAGCATTGCTTTTTAGTAGGTGGGCTCTTCAGTCTCTTTTAGTTCCCTATTTTTTCCTAATGATTTTGGGTCACCCCAAGCTGCTTGGTTACTCTGTTGTAATGGTCCAAGCCCTATCCCACAGAGCCATATCAATCCCTGCCATGCACTGAAGAGGACTAAAAGTCGGAAACAGGCTGTCTGCTTGTGGGGTTGGTGTGGCTCTGTAAAATGTAAAGCTTTATGTTTGTTATACACCAGCAGTTCTGGATGTAAGCATGGTTTCAGGGGCATAAAGAGATAATTTGCATATTCAGTAGCGGTGCATTGTGGGTAACCATGGATGTTTACTTAAAGTTAAATTATTGCAAATAACTTCTGTTTTGAGAAGGCAAAACATACTGATCAAAGTTTGATTAATATTTTAATTTGACTAGGAATGCTCTAGATTTAAAAAAACATTGTTGTTAAATTCTGTACTATTATCACATCTAACAAATGTACAGTGGATGTTTATTTTAAGACAACATTCTTTTTTTGCACTAGAAATTTTGCATGTTCGTTATTCTTTAGGAAGTCCAGTGCTGAAAGAATTTTAGCACCAATATGACTCTAAGGCAAAGATATTGCCTGTTTGTTTAGATAGAAACAGCAAGTCTTTTACAAAAAAAGGATGCTGTTTCTTGTGATATCCCTGGGAAACTATCTGCTTGGGTTATCACATTTATTATGATTAAGCACAAGGTGAACCATTACCAAGAACTGCAACATTAAGAAAAAAAAGCTGAGAGAGCTGAGCATGAAGACCACAGTGTGAAGATAATAGAACCAATGCATCAAAAATAATGGTGTGAATGATCTCACGCCATTACTTCCAATGAATGTTGAGACCACACTATATGCAGTACATTGGTGTGCAGATAAGAGAAGAAACCTGAAGCTGCACTTTCCACTTCCTAGACACATAATAGATGTGAAAATGAAAGTATTTCAGATAGTAGATGGCTATCTAAAGCCAATAAAAGAAGTATATAGCTCAGTTTCCTTTTTTAGCAATAAAGCAGGATCTGTACAAATAGAATATAATTCTTCTGCTTGTTGAAAAAACAACACTGTACTGTGTATGTGTATAAGTGTTGAGGAGTGAATCAACCATAATGGATATTACTGCACATGAAACTAAACTAAGAGATTAATGTGATTTTGTTGGCACTCTTTTGAAGAAAAATGTTGTTTCTGCTAGTGTTGATCGAACACCCATATATTTGGGCTTGGGTCGGCTCGGCCGAACATGGTCCGGATGTTCGGTATATTGGGCCGAACACTGAGCCTAATTGAAGTCAATGGGGACCCGAAAAAAACTTGCAAAATGAAGGAAACTTCTGCAAAATGGGTTGGAAATAGTGGGGGGGGGGGCATCTACACATAGATCTTAGGCTCAGAATAAAAGCAGGGACTCATGTTTGCAGAGCAGTGCGCCAATTATACTTGACTGCCAATAAAACAAATAAAACTCCCAAAAAAAGGCATACGTGTATGGAGAAAAACTGCACGCTTAAGGCCAATGCAGTTTATAGCCATGCATTTTTATACAAATGAGAACCTGAAAAACTGTCCTAGTACCAATGGGACTGGCAACGCTAGCCCAGCACACAGGATGGAAGAGGAGGTACAGGAGAGCAAGGCCACGCTTTGTGACACAACACAGGCCTTGCATGAGGACAAAATGCAGGCTTAAAGCAATTCATTTTCTCGCCGTGCATTGATAAATGTAATAGAAATAAGATATTCCTGAAAAGCAGTCCTACCAATGGGACTGGCAACGCTAACCCAGCACACAGGATGGAAGAGGAGGTACAGGAGAGCAAGGCCACGCTTTGTGACACAACCCAGGCCTTGCATGAGGACAAAATGCAGGCTTAAAGTGAACCTGAGGTGAGAGTGACATGGAGGCTGCCATATTTATTTCATTTTAAGCAACACCAGTTGCCTGTTTGTCCTGCAGATCCTCTGCCTCTAATACGTTCAGGCATAGACCCTGAACAAGCATGCAGCAGATCAGGTGTTTCTGACAATAATGTCCGACCTGGCAAGATTACCTGCATTCTTCTTTCTGGTTTAATTCACACACCACTTCATCCAACTAGATCATTATGGCTGCTAGGTAACTGGTATAGTTTAAAAGGAAATAAATATGGCAACCTCCATCTCATTCTCACCTCAGGTTCACTTTAAACCAATGCATTTTGCCGCCATGCAATGATACATATTATACAAAGGAGATATTCCTGAAAAGCAGTCCTATTCCTATCTGGGACCGGCAACGCTAACCCAGCATAGATGTTCATGGTGCTTGGTCGGGGGGTGTTGCGAAGTCGGTTCCAATCCACGATTTATTCATTTTTATTTGTGTCAGACGGTCTGCATTTGCTGTGGAGAGGCGGATACGCCTATCTGTAACGATGCCTCTGGCAGCACTGAAACAACGATCGGACATAACGCTGGCGGCAGGGCAAGCCAGCACCTCTATTGCGTACAGTGCCAGTTCCTGCCAGGTGTCTAGCTTAGAGACCCAATAATTAAAGGGGACTGATGGATCATTGAACACGGCTACGCCATCTGACATGTAGTCCTTGACCATCCTCTGCAGGCGAGCGGTGTTGGAGGTGGAACTGCGCGAATGCTGTTCTGTGGGCTGCTGCCTGGGTGTCGGAAAACTTTGCCACACCTTGGACACTGCCGATACCATTCCCTTGTGGGAACTAGCTGCAGCTTGTGTTGTTCTTTGCTCCCCTCCTAGTCCTGGGTTAGCGGAAGTCAGTCTGTCGGCGTGGCTGGAGGAGGATGCAAGTCTCCTCACCAATTTCTCCAGAAGGGCCTTCTGGTACTCTTGCATTTTTACCTGTCTGACACTTTCTTCAATCAATGTTGGAAAATTTTCTTTGTACCGTGGATCCAGAAGGGTATAAACCCAGAACTTCACGTCCGCCAGAATTCGGACAATGTGCGGGTCATGTTCAATGCAGCCTAACATGAACTGAGCCATGTGTGCCAGAGTCCCAACAGGTTGCTCGTCATCATCATCATGTTCTGTGCTTGCTTGTGATGCACCATCACCAGCATCATGCCCACCTTCTTCCTCGTCTTCTCCTGCCCATTCCCGCTGAATTGTGGAAGTCAAACGTGCACGGCTATGTCCCTCGGCAGTGGGGGCATCCATGTCCTGTTCCAACTCCAGCTGTTCCTCGTCCTCTTCATCATACAAGGGACCAGCAGTTCCTGAGGGAGATTGCCTGATGTGGATAATATCACGCTGTGCGGTGTCCTCTCTGAATTCAGGGGCGTAGGAATAGACCCTGCAGCCCCTGCAGTTGCAGGGGGGCCCCTAGCAAGTCAGGGGCCCGGAGGAGGAAAGGCTGTCACCACCGGCGTACCTACCGGGGATGCGACTCTCTCAGCCGCAGGGGGGCCCTGCCGCCCGGGGCTGCTCTGGGGCCCGCTCACTGTGCGTGGGGGGAGCACTGCTCTGGACCCCCCAGCAAGGTGCTCAACTGGCCGCAGCGTCTAATAGTTCATTCCCCGCAGCCCCGCTCCAGTAGCCTGCATAGTCTCCGGCAGGCAGAGCAGGGCTACGGCAAGATGGCCGCCGAAGAAGCCCTACACTGGAGACTATTTGTGTCTCTAGTACAGGGCTTCGGCAGCCATCTTGCCGTAGCCCTGCACTCTGCCTGTCAGCGCGGGAGATGTGCTGCAGGAGGACTCGGGGAGCTGCGAGCCAGATGCCGGGAGAGGAGAAGACTTCTGTCAGGTAAGTGAATTGTTTTTTTTTCACAGGTGCATTTTTTTTTCTAGTGTCTGCTGCCTACATTGTGATTTTCTGGTCACTGCTGCCTACATTGTGATTTTCAGGTGTCTGCTGCCCACATTATGATTTTCTGGTGTCTGCTGCCCACATTACGATTTTCTGGTCACTGCTGCCCACATTGTGATTTTCAGGAGCTGCGAGCCAGATGCCGGGAGAGGAGAAGACTTCTGTCAGGTAAGTGAATTGTTTTTTTTTCACAGGTGCATTTTTTTTTCTAGTGTCTGCTGCCTACATTGTGATTTTCTGGTCACTGCTGCCTACATTGTGATTTTCAGGTGTCTGCTGCCCACATTATGATTTTCTGGTGTCTGCTGCCCACATTACGATTTTCTGGTCACTGCTGCCCACATTGTGATTTTCAGGTGTCTGCTGCCCACATTATGATTTTCTGGTGTCTGCTGCCCACATTGCGATTTTCTGGTGTCTGCTGCCCACATTATGATTTTCTGGTGTCTGCTGCCCACATTACGATTTTCAGGTGTCTGCTGCCCACATTACGATTTTCAGGTGTCTGCTGCCCACATTACGATTTTCAGGTGTCTGCTGCCCACATTACGATTTTCAGGTGTCTGCTGCCCACATTATGATTTTCTGGTGTCTGCTGCCCACATTGCGATTTTCTGGTGTCTGCTGCCCACATTACGATTTTCAGGTGTCTGCTGCCCACATTGCGATTTTCAGGTGTCTGCTGCCCACATTACGATTTTCAGGTGTCTGCTGCCCACATTGCGATTTTCAGGTGTCTGCTGCCCACATTGCGATTTTCTGGTGTATGCTGCCCACATTAGGATTTTCTGGTGACTGCTGCCCACATTGCGATTTTCTGGTGACTGCTGCCCACATTGCGATTTTCTGGTGACTGCTGCCCACATAAGGATTTTCTGGTGACTGCTGCCCACATTAGGATTTTCTGGTGTCTGCTGCCCACATTACGACATTCTGGTGACTAACTGCTGCCCACATTAGGATTTTCTGGTGACTGCTGCCCACATTATGATATTCTGGTGACTGCTGCCCACATTAGGATTTTCTGGTGACTGATGCCCACATTGCAATTTTCTGGTGACTGCTGCCCACATGGCGATTTTCTGGTGACTGCTGCCCACATTGCGATTTTCTGGCCCACATTACGATTTTCTGGTGAACACTGCCCACGTTACGATTGTCTGGTGAATGCTGTCCACGTTACGATTTTCTGGTGAACGCTGCCCACATTACGATTTTCTGGCCCACATTACGATTTTCTGGTGAACACTGCCCAAGTTACGATTGTCTGGTGAATGCTGTCCATGTTACAATTTTCTGGTGAACTCCGCCCACATTACGATTTTCTGTCCCACATTACGATATTCTGGTGAACGCTGCCCACATTACGATTGTCTGGTGAATGCTGCCCACGTTACAATTTTCTGGTGACTGCTGCTCACGTTACTATTTTCTGGTGACTGGTGCCCACATTACGATTTTCTGGTGAACTCTGCCCACATTATGATTTTCTAAAGGCCCACATTACGATTTTCTGGTGAACTCTGCCCACATTACGATTTTCTGGCCCACATTACGATTGTCTGGTAAAATGCTGCCCACTTTACAATTAATTTACAGTGAAACGCTGCCCCATTACGATTATTTGGCACCTGTGGGGGGGGCCCCATCCAAATATTCGCAGGGGGGCCCAGTGATTTCTAGTTACGCCCCTGTCTGAATTCCTCCTCTTCCATCCTGATTGTGTCTTCCTTGATCTTCAACATTGATTTCTTCAGTAAACACAGCAGTGGTATTGTAATGCTGACTAATGAGTTATCACTGCTCACAAGTAACGTGGATTGCTCAAAATTTTGGAGGACTTTGCAGATGTCCAACATGATGGCCCATTCTGAACCACAAGAGTTTGGCAGCTGACTGCCTCGGTACTGCTCCATCAGATACTGGACTACTGCACTCTTCTGCTCGCAAAGGCGTGCTAACATGTGCAGCGTCGAATTCCAGCACGTGGGCACATCACACAACAAGCAATGGTTGGGTAGACTGAATCGCTACTGCAACTTGGTGAGTGCGGCCGAAGCGGTACTGGATTTGCGAAAATGCTTTGCCACTCGTCGCACCTTCTGCAGAAGATCCGCCACGTCTGAGTATGTCCTCAGGAACTGCTGAACCACTAGGTTCAGAACGTGGGCCAGGCAAGGGATCTGTCTCAGCTTTGCCAACTGTAACGCACTAATGAGATTGCTCCCATTATCACACACAACCAGGCCTGGTTCCAGGTCCAGCGGTGCCAGCCACAACTGGGTCTGTTCCTGTATTCCCTTCCAAATTTCAGCACCTTTGTGCTGCTTATCTCCAACGCAGATCAGCTTTAATAAGGCCCGCGGATGCATGGCAACAGCTGTGCTGCACCGCTTCCACACACCTATTGCTGAGTTAGCACTGACGGATGAGGTAGAGTTTGGAGAGGCGGTGTAACGATTGGTGTTAGCAAGAACAAAGTTTCTGATTATCAGGTGATCTGCAGTATCACCTATAATACAGATAAATACCTGATTATATGATGATCTGCAGAATCACCAATAATACAGATATATAGATACAGATGTGTTAGCTGAGCAATGCTAATATGCCACTAAGAAGTGACGTAACCTAATCACACTTTAATGCACTAATTGTAGTGATTGGTGTAACAGTAGTACTGGCAGCATTTGCACTACCTCACCAGAGGAGCTGGTGGGCACTACCCGTACTGATCCTCTCACCAGAGACAGGGGGTCCCTGGTGAGAGTAGAATGGTCAGACAGATCAGATCAGCAACAGACAGACAGGTCAGGTACAGCATCGACAGACAGAGACAGAACGAGCATCAGGCAAGGTTTGGCAACAGGATCAGATAGGCACAGGTACAGAATCGCTGAGAGTAAGATTGGTCAGAACTAGCCAGAGTCATACACAGATAATCAAGCAATAATAACAGTAGTAATAATAATTCCTAGTCTTGTGTGAAATCCCTGGTTTCCTCTCAGATCAAAGCACACCGGAACTATCTAAGGTCTGAGCGCTAACACGGAGTATTCACGACAGCAGACAACTTGCAAGTGAAGCAGAGAGGCTTAAGAAGCGGAGGAAACGCCAAGACACGCCCACCAGCCACGGCCAATCAGGAGCGGCGAGTGTACCCTCTGACGTCAGCCGACCAGCCAGTCAGCTGACGCGCCTCCTCCTGGCATAAAGATCCTTACGGTGAGCGCGCGCACGCGCTAATGTACCCCTGAGTCCAGCAGAGACACGCGTCCTCGGTGTACTAGATGCCTGGGACGCAGAAAAATCAGCAGGCAGGGACCCAGCAATGACCGCGGTGGATCCACCGTCCACCGCAGCCGACATGCGATTACTCCCCACACCCGTCCTCGGCGTGCTAGACGCCCGAGGCGCAGGGAGACTGGCAGGCAGAGAACCAGACCAGAAGCAGCTGCGGTGGTACAGCTGGCATGTCACTATTCATTACAGTACCCCCCCCTTGAGGCGTGGACTCCAGACACGTACCACATTGTTTCTCAGGATGTAGTTCATGAAAACGTTGCACCCTACGAGAATCTAATATCTGCTCAATCTCATACTCGGGTTCTCCATCTATCACCACAGGGGAGGGGGGAGAGGAATCATAATGCACTGCAGGCTTCAAAAGAGACACATGAAAAGACTTCCCACATCTCATACTGGAAGGCAGAGCGATCACATATGTCACATTGTTAACTTTCTTGGATACCGGATATGGGCCTATAAACCTAGGGCCTAGCTTGGCTGAGGGCTGTTTCAAGGCCAAGTGCCGTGAAGAAACCCACACCATATCCCCAGGAACAAGTTACCATTCTGCAGACCGCTTCTTATCAGCATGTCTTTTCTGGGTCACAAAAGCCTTTTCCAAATTTCTTTTCACCATAGCCCAGATTTCCTTCAAAGACCTCTGCCAATCTTCCATCGCAGGAAGAGAAGAGGACCCCACAGGTAATGGAGAGAACTTAGGCGATCTCCCTGAGACCACCTGAAAGAGGGAAAAACCGGAAGAGGCACTCTTCAGATTATTATGTGTCAATTCCGCATATGGCAAGAATTTTGCCCATTCCAGCTGAGCATCAGCCACATAGCATCTGAGGAACTGCTCAAGTGACTGATTGACTCTCTTGGTTTGCCCGTTGGTCTGTGGGTGGTAGCCTGAGGAAAATGATAAATTCATTCCTAGATGATGACAAAATGCCTTCAAAAACTTGGACACGAATTGGACTCCCCTATCTGACACCACATTTTCCTATATCCCATGTAACCTAAAAATGTGATGGATGAAGAGATCCGCCAGTTCCTGAGCTGAGGGGAGTCCGTCCAATGAAATAAAGTGGGCCATTTTGCTGAATCTGTCAACTACCACCCAGATGACAGTCTTACCCTCTGATCTAGGAAGCTCACCCACGAAATCCATGGACAAATGGGTCCACGGTTGATCAGGCACCGGCAAAGACTGAAGTGTGCCCACCGGCGCCTGTCTGAACGGCTTGCTCCTGGCACAAACCGAACAAACTCTGACGAACTCCTTACAATCTGTTACCAGGGACGGCCACCACACACACCTAGTGAGCAAGTCCTGCGTTCTAGCCACTCCAGGATGTCCTGCATTCTTATGTGCATGAAACAACTGTTAAATCTGCAACCAGAAATGCATAGGGATGAACAGTACCCCATCTGGTTTCCCTTCTGGAATATCTCTTTGATACGGACTCAAAGCAGACAACCAATCCTCCCATGTGTCGGTGCTGCTATAACAACTTTCTCGGGCAGGATATTCTCCAGGGCTGGTGGCTGTACTGTATCAGGCTCAAAACATCTAGACAGAGTGTCTGCCTTGATGTTTTTACTTCATGGTTTGTAAGTAATGACAAACCTGAACCTCGAGAAGAACAAGGACCAATGGGCTTGTCAGGGACTAAGTCTCTTGGCCCCCTCGATATATTCTAAATTCTTATGGTCTGTATAGACCATGATCGTATGCTCTGCTCCTTCGAGCCAATGGTGCCATTCCTCAAACGCGAGTTTGACCGCCAAGAGCTCTTGGATTCCAACATCGTAATTTCTCTTGGCTGGAGAGAATTTCCGAGAAAAAAAAGCACACGGATACAATCTGCCTTGAAGACCTGAGTGTTGAGACAGCATAGCCCCAACCCCTACTTCAGACGCATCCACCTCCACGATAAAGGGAAGACTGATATTAACATGCCACAAAATGGGAGCGGAACAGAACAATTCCTTCAATGTTGCGAAAGCAGCATGTGCTTCCGCCGACCAATTGTAAGTGTCTGTCCCCTTTTTGGTAAGTTCTGTGAGGGGTGACACCACAGAGGAAAATCCTTTAATAAACTTCCTATAGTAGTTAGCGAATCCAATGAACCTCTGGAGTGCCTTCAACCCCAAAGGTTGTGGCCACTCCAGTACAGCAGATACTTTACTGAGATCCATGGTGAGACCAGCAGTAGAAATGACATAACCCAAAAAAGGAACTTCAGAGACTTCAAAGAGGCATTTCTCTAGTTTTGCATATAGAGCGTTCTGTCTCAGTTTTCTTAACGCATACTTTAGGTGTTCCCTGTGTTCAGCTAAACTGGGTGAAAAAAGGAGTATGTCGTCCAAGTAAACAAGGACAAACCGCCCTAAAACCTCCCGGAAAACCTCATTGATCAATTATTGGAAGACGGCTGGAGCGTTACATAACCCGAAGGGCATAACCAAATATTCGTTGTGCCCGTCGGGCGTGTTGAACGCCGTCTTCCATTCGTCACCCTCCCTTATGCGGACCAGGTTGTATGCCCTTCTGAGATCAAGTTTGGAGAAGATACTGGCATTAGTAACCTGGGAAAACAAATCATCTATCAGAGGGAGTGGATAACAAATCTTTACAGTAATGTTGTTTAACCCTCTGTAATCAATACATGGCCGAAGGCCCACCGTCATTCTTTTGCACACAAAAAAACCCCGCTCCGGCCGGAGACTGTGAAGGACGGATGAACCCTTTAGCCAAATTTTCTTTAATATACTCCTGCATAGCAAGTTTCTCAGGGCCAGACAGGTTATACAAATGGCCTCTAGGGGGCATACAACCTGACCTCAACTCAATAGCACAGTTAAAACTTCTATGTGGTGGAAGTTTATCTGCAGCTTTGGGACAAAAGACGTCAAGAAAATCATTATAATGTGCGGGCAACCCTTCCATCTGAACCTTGGTGGCACAAACAGCAACTTTCTCCAGACAATGGTGATGACAGTGAGATGACCAGCTTAATAGCTGACTAGAACTCCAGTCAATCTGAGGGGAATGTTGTTGTAGCCATGGCATACCAAGAATCACTGTAGAAGTAGCCATTTTGAGCACAAAGAACTGTATATTTTCTTTATGAAGTACCCCCACTTGGCATAATAAAACAGGAGTCTGTGACAGAGGTTGTTTCCCCTGAAGTGGAGAGTCATCCACTGCAGTTACAAAAATCTGTCTGTTTAGGGAAACAATGGGAACTCCCAATTAGAGATAGGCCGGCAAAGGCGAACTTTCCCGGAAGTTCGATTCGCCCCATAATGCTCTATGAGGGTCAACTTTGACCCTCTGCATCACAGTCAGCAGGTGCATTGTAGCCAATCCGGCTATACTAAGCCCTGGAGCCCCCCCCCCCCCCTTATATAAGGCAGGTTCCGGCGGCCATTAGCCTCACTCATGTGCCTGCTAGAGACAGACTAGGGACAGCTGCTGTAGACTTGTTCTCCTAGGGACAGATTAGTCAGGCTCTTGCCTTCTTAGCTTGCTCCTAGCTGAATCGTATTGCTATAATAGCGCCCCAGAACAGCTCTTTTAAGAGCTCATCCTGCTCGTGTGATCAATGTTTTTTCTGTGTTTGAAACTGACACTTGTGTTGCTTAGACAGCATTGCTAATTCATACTGTGTGTCCCACTGCCAGCAGCAGCAGCAGCAGCAGAAGCACATTCAGTGACTACCTGTGTGTGTGAGACACTTGTGTTGCTTAGACAGCATTGCTAATTCATACTGTGTGTGTCCCACTGCCAGCAGCCCACCAGCATCAGCAGCACATTCAGTGATTACCTGTGTGTGTGACAGGGAGCTGCACATTGTACTACCCACCCAGTACTGCATTTACCTACTACTAGTACCTGTTGTGTATAGTTAACCCACCTCATTACTGCATACACCTACGTTTGTGTTGAGTGAACCCACCTCGCTGCACATAACTACCTTTTGTGTTGAGTGAACTTGCCTCACTGCATATAACTACCTTTTAAGTTGAGTGAACTCACCTTACTGCATATCTACCTTTTCTGTTGAGTGAACTCACCTCACTGCATATAACTACCTTTGTGTTGAGTGAACTCAGCTGACTGCATCTAACTACCTTTTGTGTTCAGTGAACTCACCTCACTGCATATATAACTACCTTTGGGTTGAGTGAACTCACCTCACTGCATATATAACTACCTTTGGGTTGAGTGAACACACCTCACTGCATATAACTACCTTTGTGTTGAGTGAACTCAGCTGACTGCATCTAACTACCTTTTGTGTTCAGTGAACTCACCTCACTGCATATATAAATGCCTTTGTGTTGAGTGAACTCAGCTGACTGCATCTAACTACCTTTTGTGTTCTGTGAACTCACCTCACTGCATATATAACTACCTTTGGGTTGAGTGAACTCACCTCACTGCATATAACTACCTTTGTGTTGAGTGAACTCAGCTGACTGCATCTAACTACCTTTTGTGTTCAGTGAACTCACCACACTGCATATATAACTACCTTTGGGTTGAGTGAATTCACCTCACTGCATTTATAGCTACCTTTGGGTTGAGTGAACTCACCTCACTGCATATATAACTACCTTTGGGTTAAGTGAACTCACCTCACTGCATATAACTACCTTTGTGTTGAGTGAACTCAGCTGACTGCATCTAACTACCTTTTGTGTTCAGTGAACTCACCTCTCTGCATATAACTACCTTTTGTGTTGAGTGAACTCACCTCACTGCATATACCTAGCTTCCCCCCGAGATGGACAAAATGGACAAACCAAGTAGAGGAAGAGGCAGACCCAGAGGAAGGCCACCTGGCACTGGCCGGTCTGTGCGAGGTGGTGTTGTTGTGATTTCGTGCGGACCTGGCCCAAAGTACAGTGCTCAGAAGAAGGCACGTGCCATCACTTCCCAAAATTGTGAGGACGTGCTTGAGTATTTAACACAGAACACCTCATCTCCCGCAGCCACCAGCGCTACAACAAGCACCACATCCGCTGCATTTGACACTTCGCAGGAGTTATTTGGTGGTGGTGGTGAAATCACTGATTCACAGCCACTACTGCAACAACAAGAAGAAGGCGCAGGTACACCACCTCATATGTCTGAGTTAGGTGGCGATAGTATGGACGTAACATGTGAGGAGGGGCATGTAGAACCACCTGAAGTTGGTGCAGTTGTGGAGTTGTCTGAGGAAAGCGAAGCTGGGCAGGAGGATTATGATGACGATTATACGGATGCCACGTATGTTCCCAATAGAGGAGATGACCAGGGGGACAGTTCACAGGGGGAGCCAGAGAGGAGTAGAAGGAGACAAATCCATGATAGAAGCAGAGGGAGCTCGTCCTCAGAAACAGCTGGGGGCAGTGTCCGGCGCCATGTATCGCCAGCTATGGACAGCCAGCCAACATGCCCTTCAAGGTCAGCTGTTGATGCCACCGTAGTGCCATCACCCCAGGGGGGCTCAGCGGTTTGGAAATATTTTAAAGTGTGTGCCTCAGATAGGAGCAAAGCCATCTGTTCTCTCTGCCTCCGAAAATTGAGCCGTGGAAAGGTCAACACTCACGTAGGGACAAGTGCCTTATGAAGGCACCTGGAGAAAAAGCACAAACAGCTATGGGAAGAACACCTGAGGAAAAGCAGCACCCCTCAAAAGACAAGCCACCCTCCTTCTCCTTTTCCTCCTTCAGGTGTATCGTCTTCATCCGCTTTCTCCCTTGAACCTTCACAGCCACCCTCCTTCACACCACCTCTGCCCTTGAGCGGTTCCTGCTCCTCTGCCCACAGCAGTAGCCAGGTGTCCGTGAAGGAAGTCTTTGAGCGGAAGAAGCCAATTTCGGCCAGTCACCCTCTTGCCCGATGTCTGACAGCTGGTGTGGCGGAACTATTAGCTCGCCAGCTATTACCATACAAGCTGGTGGAGTCAGAGGCTTTCCGTAAATTTGTGGTCATTGGGACACCGCAGTGGAAGATACCAGGCCGCACTTATTTTTCACGATAGGCCATACCCAAACTGTACCATGCAGTTCAGAGGCAAGTGGTGTCATCTATTGCGAAGAGCGTTGGGTCAAGGGTCCACCTGACCATGGATGCCTGGTCTGCCAAGCACGGGCAGGGCCGCTACATTACGTACACAGCCCATTGGGTCAACCTGGTGACCGATGGCAGCAAGCAGGGAGTACGTGGCTGCGCAGCGGACCGACTTGTGACACCTCCACAGCTTGCAGGCAGGCCTCCTGCCACCTCCTCTCCTTCTCCTCCAGCTACATCCTCTTTGCTGTCAACTTCCTCCTCCTCCTTGGCTGAGTGTCAGTTAAACTCTAGCGGTGCTGTCATCTCCTCTTCCTCTCCAGCTACACAGCCCCATCTCCCCAGAGCCTACGCTGCATGCCAGGTACGACAGTGTCACGCAATTTTAGACATGTCTTACCTCAAAGCGGAGAGTCACACTGGAGCAGCTCTCCTGGCTGCTCTTAACAAACAGGTGGAGCAATGGCTGACCCCGCACCAGCTGGAGATCGGCAACGTGGTGTGTGACAACGGCAGCAATCTCCTTTCCGCTTTGAATTTGGGAAAGCTGACACATGTACCCTGCATGTCACATGTGCTGAATCTGGTCGTGCGAAGATTTGTCTCAAAGTACCCAGGCTTAGAGGAGGTACGGAAGCAGACCAGGAAGTTGTGTGGGCATTTCAGGCAGTCTTATACGGCCATGGCACGCTTTGCGGACATTCAGCGGAAAAACAACTTGCCGGTGAGACGCTTGATATGCGATAGCCCAACTCGCTGGAATTCCACCCTGCTCATGTTCTCTCGCCTGCTAGACCAGGAGAAAGCCGTCACCTAGTACCTGTACAACTACAGTAGAAGGACACAATCTGGGAAGATAGGGATGTTGTGGCCCAACAGCTGGACACTGATGCGAAATGCATGCAGGACCATGCGGCCGTTTGAGGAGGTGAACAACCTGGTGAGTCGCGCTGAAGGCACCATCAGCGACTTGATCCCCTACGCTTACTTCCTGGAGCAAGCCGTGCGTAGAGTGGTGGATGAAGCTGTGGAGGAGCGGGAACAGGAACAGCTATGGCAGGAGGAGTCGTGGGAGCGATTTTCATCCGAACCACATGTTTCCTCGACACTTGTGGCACCACAGAGGGGGGAGGAGGAGGAGGAAGAGGAGTCGTGTGGGGAAGGAGAGGAGTCAGACTCAGATGACGATTATGAGGAAGGTGTTTCTGTGGAGGAGGAAGAGGCGGCGGCAGAAGAACAACCGTAGCAGCCGTCACAGGGGGCTTCTGCTACTCCACGTTCCCGTGGTATTGTTCGTGGCTTGGGGGAGGAAGACGAGTTGCGTGACGTCACTGTGGAAGAGCAAGAGGAGATGGAGAGTACGTCTGGATCCGACTTTGTGCAGATGGCCTCTTTCATGTTGTCCAGCCTGTTGAGGGACCCCCGTATCAAAAACTCAAGGCGAATGACCTGTACTGGGTGGCCACGCTACTAGACCCTCGGTACAGGCACAAAGTGGCAGATCTGTTACCAACTCAACACAAGGCGGAAAGGATGCAGCACTTGCAGAACAAGCTGTCAATGATGCTTTACAATGCATTTAAGGGTGATGTGACAGTACAACGCAATAAAGGTACCACTGGCAGTAATCCTCCTCCTCCTCCCCAGTCCGACCAGGCAAGGAAAGGACGCTCCAGCGATCTCGGGAAGATGTCGGACATGCGGACATTCTTTAGTCCAACGCCTCGCAGTAGCCCTTCGGGATCCACCTTCCACCAACGCCTGGACCGGCAGGTAGCCGACTACCTGGCCTTAAGTGTGGATGTACACACTGCGACTGCGAGCAGCGACAATGAACCCTTGCTCTACTGGTTGTGCATGCTTGACCTAAGGCCAGAGCTGTCCCAATTTGCCATACAACTTCTCTCTTGCCCTGCCACAAGCGTCCTGTCAGAAAGGACCTTCATTGCAGCTGGAGGCATTGTCACTGAGAAGAGAAGTCACCTAAGTCATGACAGTGTTCAGTACCTGACCTTTATCAAAATGAATGAGGCATGAATCCCTGAGGGCTATTGCATGACTGAAGACTAAGTCAGTCCCCACACACAGCATCTCTGCCTGCAGGCCGCTTGACTGCCTTCTCCGCCACCACCACCAGGGTCCAGGACTCTAGGCGGATTCCAGAATTTTTAAGGCCGCTGCTAGCAGCGGCCACTATACTAATTTTTCTGGGGCGTGCACATGCCTGCCTAATTTTTCTGGCTGAACTGCAGGCGGCTGCAACAAAAAAACAAAAGGCATGTACATGTGCCCATCCCCCTCCGTGATCATTACCGTGAAGGGGCTTGCGTATCACAATGAAGCAATGACCGCCGGCTATATGAGTGTCTCGGGTGGGGGTGGCACACCAAAGATAATAAGGTCGTTGTTTCATTGTGGTCAGACCAAATTTGATCAGCTGGACAGTCACTGTTCTGTCATTCAGCTACATCAGCCGGGCGACCATATGGGCTGAAAAGCCACCATCACCTGCACTCTCGTCATGGTGCGCACCAGTCCAGCATGGCCGTCACTATACAAACGGCTGTTTGCAGTCACTGCATACCTTTCACTGCATCTGTGACTGCACATTGTATTATACCTGGCAGTCAGTGCAGAACTTGGACTTGAATGGATGGCAGACTTGCCCTCCATAACGGATTCCCGTTAAAGGATTTAAAGTTGATTCATTACAATTAGGGCCTCAAAAGTCCTCCTGAGTCATGTATTGTTATTTTTGGTCACTACCTCTGGGCGGGCGTGCATGCCTGCCTGCTGCCCTCCTTGCCTGGATGTGTGGTGGTAGCCGTTTCTTAGGCACCAACTCCGGAATGCTATACAACCATCTACAGTTTAAAACAATTGAAAAATACAACCATCTACAGTTTTAAACAATTGAAAAATACAACCATCTACAGTTTCAAACAATTGAAAAATACAACCATCTATAGTTTCAAACAATTGAAAAATACAACCATCTACAGTTTCAAACAATTGAAAAAAATGGCAAACTTGCCCTCCATAAAACATTCTTGGCAAATGCTTTTGACTTGGTTTGTCTTCCGCTGGGTCAAGGGTCCACCTGACCACAGATGCCTGGTCTGCAAAGCACGGTCAGGGCAGGTACAGCATGGGTCTCAACAGGCTCCCACTTCGGGGCCGGAATCCAACCTTCATTCCTCGCCCATTACCCGTGGTGACAATGGCAGACTTGCCCTCCATAACGGATTCCCGTTAAAGGATTTAAAGTTGATTCAATACAACTAGGGCCTCAAAAGTCCTCCTGAGTCCTGTATTGTTATTTTTGGTCACTACCTCGGGGCGGGCATGCATGCCTGCCTGATGCCCTCCTTGCCTGTGTAGTGGTAGCCGTTGCTCAGGCTCCACACCGGATTCCATCCCTCATTCCCCGGCCATTACCCGGGGTCACAAATGGCAGACTTGCCCGCCTCCATATGATTCTCCTGAAAGGAATGTGGTGTCATCTTTGCCCGCCATAACTGGTTCTCGTTAAAGGATTTAAAGTACATTCATTCAAAAACACAGCAGGGCCTCGAAAGTCCTCCTCCTGTATTGTTATTTTTGGTCACTACCTCGGGGCGGGCGTGCATGCCTGCCTGCTGCCCTCCTTGGATGTATAGTGGTAGCTGTTGCTCAGGCTCCACACCGGATTCAAACCCTCATTCCCCAGCATTACCCGAGGTCACAATGCCAGACTTGCCCGCCTCCATAGGATTCTCATTGTAGCGGTACTGTACAAGTACACAGCAAGTAGAAAATGTAATTTAAAAAAAAACGTAGGCTTTTTAACAATGCCATGGAAAGTTGATAAGGCAGTCACACATTACCTGACATCACTGAGTGAGGAAGTGAAATCCCGTTCAGCATGGCCGTCACTACACAAACAGCTGGTAACTTGCGGTGCGTTACACAGTTAGTTTAGTGTGTCAGTGTGAAGCAGTACTCTAATTACACTACCTGATTGATGTATACACATGCAAGGTGTTTTAAAGCACGTTAGGCCTGCAATTTAGCATTCAATGTGATTTCTGCCCTTAAAATGCTGTTTTGCGTCAGATCCAGATTTTTCCCCGGGACTTTTGGCGTGTATCCCACTCCGTCATGCCCCCCTCCAGGTGTTAGACCCCTTGAAACATCTTTTCCATCACTTTTGTGGCCAGCATAATTTTTTCTATTTTTCAAAGTTCGCCTCCCCATTGAAGTCTATTGCGGTTCACGAACTTTTTCGCGAACCGAACCTTCTGCGGAAGTTTACGAACCCGGTCCATCACTACTCCCAATTTCATAGCAAAGTCAGAGTCTATGAAATTGGCTGCGGAGCCCGAGTCTATGAATGCCTGGGTAGATAAGACTCGATTCTCCCAGGTAATAGAACACGGGAGCAGCAGACAATTTTCTTTTACAGGTAAGACAGGCTCGCCTAGTGTAGTACCTCTAGCTACACCTAGGCGGCAGAGTTTTCCGCCTTCTTGTGGCAATTCGGTACCACATGGCCCTTCTCTGCACAGTACAGACAAAGTCCCTCAGTTAATCTCCGCCTCCGCTCTACCACCGACAATTTCGAATGTCCGACCTGCATCGGCTCATCCCGGGGAAGAGAAGGAGACGGTGAGGACCTGGCAACAGGTATTAATCTCCCTGAGAGTCTACCTCGGGTTTGTCTCTGATAACGGACCCAGCGATCTATCTTAACCGCCAGTGAGATTGCGTCGTCAATGGTTTTGGGTTCAGGATGACTTAACATAAGGTCCGCCACTGCATCAGATAGCCCTGTCAAAAAAACAATCTAGTAAAGCAAACTGTCCCCACCTAGCCGACACAGCCCATCTTCTAAACTCAGCAGCAAATGCCTCGACAGTGTTATGCCCCTGTCGGAGGGTTTTAAGTTTCCTTTCTGCGGTCACCGCTATATCGGGATCGTCATATATAACTGCCATGGTTTTAAAAACTTGCTGTACCGAGGCCAGGGCCTCATGACCCATGGGAAGACTGTAAGCCCATGTCTGTGAATCCCCGGATAACAGAAATTTTGATAAATGTCACTTTCTGGCTTTCTGACCCTAAAGATGTAGATCGTAACTCAAAATAGGAAAGGCAGCGGTTCCTAAAATCCTGAAAATTCGACCTATGCCCTAAAAACCTTTCAGGGAGAGGTATTCTCGGTTCCATAACCACATGGGATGGCATTGGTGCATTAGTTGCCTGAAGGGTCCATACCACTTCAGATAACTGGTTGATCTGTGTCTGTTGAGCGTTAACCGTGTTGGTTAAGCCGTTAACGGCCGTGGTTAACAGTTCAACCTGGTTGCACAGTGCATCCATAGACATTTTGGTCTGCTGTTCTGTAACGATTGGTGTTAGCAAGAACAAAGTTTCTGATTATCAGGTGATCTGCAGTATCACCTATAATACAGATATATACCTGATTATATGATGATCTGCAGAATCACCAATAATACAGATATATAGATACAGATGTGTTAGCTGAGCATTGCTAACATGCCACTAAGAAGTGACGTAACCTAATCACACTTTAATGCACTAAGTGTAGTGATTGGTGTAACAGTAGTACTGGCAGCATTTTCACTACCTCACCAGAGGAGCTGGTGGGCACTACCCGTACTGAACCTCTCACCAGAGACAGGGGGTCCCTGGTGAGAGTAGAATGGTCAGACAGATCAGATCGGCGACAGACAGGTCAGGTACAGAATCGACAGACAGAGACAGAACGAGTATCAGGCAAGGTTTGGCAACAGGATCAGATGGGCAGAGGTACAAAATCAGGAGACAGAGACAGAACGGTAATCAGGCTAGGTTTGGCAACAGGATCAGATAGGCACAGGTACAGAATCGCTGAGAGTAAGATTGGTCAGAACTAGCCAGAGTCATACACAGATAATCAAGCAATAATAACAGTAGTAATAATAATTCCTAGTCTTGTGTGAAATCCCTGGTTTCCTCCCAGATCAAAGCACACCAGAACTATCTAAGGTCTGAGCACTAACACAAAGTATTCACGACAGCAGACAACTTGCAAGTGAAGCCGAGAGGCTTAAGAAGCGGACCCCCAAGGCACGCCCACCAGCCACGGCCAATCAGGAGCGGCGAGCGTGCCCTCTGACGTCAGCCGACCAGCAGGTCAGCTGACGCGCCTCCTCCTGGCATAAAGATCCTTACGGTGAGCGTGCGCACGCGCTAATGTACCCCTGAGTCCAGCAGAGACACGCGTCCTCGGCGTACTAGACGCCTGGGACGCAGAAAAATCAGCAGGCAGGGACCCAGCAATGACCGCGGTGGATCCACCGTCCACCGCAGCTGACATGCGATTACTCCCCACACCCGTCCTCGGCGTGCTAGACGCCCGAGGCGCAGGGAGACTGGCAGGCAGAGAACCAGAAGCAGCTGCGGTGGTACTGCTATCCACCGCAGCTGGCATGTCACTATTCATTACAGGCGGTGGAGGAGAAGGAGCCAGATAGGTAGGTGCTGTCATCAACTCGTAGGGACGCAGGTCTGGCTATTTGAGGGGTTGGCAAAACCTGTGCCATAGTGGGTAAGGTGTCGCTCCCAGGCTCCACAAGGTTCACCCAGTGCACCGTAAGGGAGATGTACCGATCCTGGGCAAACGCACTCGTCCACGTGTCAATGGTGAGGTGGACCTTGCAGGCAAATGCATTTTTCAGGCTTCGGGTGATGTTTGCGACCACATGCTCTTGTAATGCTGGCAAGGCACAACGCGCAAAGTAGTGGCGGCTGGGAACCACGTAACATGGTATGGCCATCGACATCATGAATTTGAAGCTCTCTGTCTCAACCACTCTATATGGCAGCATTTCGCAGGCCAGGAATTTGGCAATGCTGGCTGTTAGTGCCATGGCCCGGGGGTCGTTTGCTGGCAATTTTCTCCTGCGCGCTAACATCTCCGGGACAGACAACTGAACAGTAGGCTCGCACACTGAAGGGCAGTTGGTTGTTGTCGTCGATGACTGGGAACAGTCAAGAGCACTACTGCTGCGACTGACATCGGGTACTGATGGTTGGCCAACACATAATGACTGGTCTGCTGAGGAGGGTCTGGTGTCCAAAACAGAGGCAGTGTTGCATGGGGGGGGGGGGGGGGGGGGGAGAGCGAGCCGGTACCCTGGCCTTGTGTGTCTGCCCACAGATTGCGATGTTTGGCTTCCATGTGCCGACACATGCAGGTGGTGGTGAGGTTGTTGACATTTTTCCTCCCCTGCTCATTGTGCTCCTGCACACCTTGCAAACCACCTTGGTTACATCCTTCCTGCTGTCTTCAAAAAAAAAAAAACAGACTTTTGAAGACCTACTGCTTTGCTGGGGAGTTTGGCTCTTGCCTCTTTTGCGTCTCACTTGTGCGTTTGTTGTGGTCGATATTCCCTGAATACTTTGTGGCACAACGCAAACTCTTGCAGCAGTGGGTTCTTCAGATTACTTATCTGTAGTGCTATCCCGAGGGCGATGGCCTGCTTCCCATGTTGGATCTGTGAACTTATCGTCCATAACCTCCTCTTCCATCTCATGTGTGTGCATGACTAGAGCTCCTAAGAACAACCTCTGCGCACCTCAATCCCAGCTCTTCCTCATCTTGGCAGACCTCCTGCGATTCAAATTCCTGCGCACATTGCGAGATCTGGATTTCTTTGTCCTCGCTTTGCCTTTCAGTAATTGGTGCATTTTCAGCATCCATTGCTTGCGAATCCAGGCCCAAGATTTGTGGCGGTTTCATTGACCTTTCACATGCAAGGTTGCACATCTGGGGGGGGGGGGGAGAATAGCTCCTGCGAATATCCCATTGTGTCGTGGAACAATTGGTCGGACTTGGTATGTGGCCGTTGTGTGCATGGTGTAGCTGCCGGTTGTGTCACGTTTGTGCCCACTGGCTCCTTGTAACTGGCAGAGGAGCTCGTGCCTGACAAGGATGGACTGGTGCTTAACCCGCTGCTGGACACTTGAGACGTCAACGAATTAACTACCTGGTCTCGTTGTTGTGGGTTATTGAGAGTTGTTTTTTGCCCGTACAAGATGGGCGGTATTGAGTGGGTTTTCTTCTTTGGTGTGCAAACACGGCCTCTATGTGAACCGTCAGGGGAAACACCACTTCTCCTGCCCCTCCCTCTTTCACTGGATTTCTTCATACTAGTCGTTACTTGTCACAAAGAAAAATGAAATAAACTTTTTTTTTTATGGGCACAAGTTTTCCCAGCTAGCCCTGAAAGTACTGCTTTTTTATACAACACTAAGCAACAGTAAAATTCAATAAACTGTGTTTTTTATGAGCACAACTATTCCCAGCTGGCACTGAAAGTACTGTTTTTTTTCCAACAATAAGCAACAGTAAAATTCAATAAACTGTGTTTTTTTATGGGCACAACTGTTGCCAACTGGCACTGAAAGTACTGTTTTTTGTTCAACAATAAGCAACAGTAAAATTCAATAAACTGTGTTTTTTATGGGCACAACTGTTCCCAGCTGGCACTGAAAGTACTGTTTTTTTTTAACCACTTAAGGACCACAGACTTTTTGCCCCCCTTAAGGACCAGAGCCTTATTTTCCATTCAGACCACTGCAGCTTTCACGGTTTATGGCTCGGTCATACAACCTACCACCTAAATTAATTTTACCTCCTTTTCTTGGCACTAATACAGCTTTCTTTTGGTACTATTTGATTGCTGCTGCAATTTTTAGTTTTTATTATATTCATCAAAAAAAGACATGAATTTTGTAAAAAAAAATATTTTTTTTTAACTTTCTGTGATAAAATTTGTCAAATAAAGTAAAATTTATTATACATTCTTGTCCAAATTTATTGTGCTACATTTGTTTGATTAAAAAAAAAAAACATTCAGTGTATATTTATTGGTTTGGGTAAAAGTTATAGCGTTTACAAAGTATGGTGCCAAAAGTGAATTTTCCCATTTTGAAGCATCTCTGACTTTTCTGAGCACCTGTCAGGTTTCATGAGGAGCTAGAATTCCAGGATAGTATACATACCCCCCGAAATGACCCCATTTTGGAAAGAAGACATCCCAAAGTATTCACTGAGAGGTATTGTGAGTTTACAGAAGATTTTATTTTTTGTCACAAGTTAGTGGAAAATGACAAAAAAAGCTTCCATTTCTGCTAACTTGCGACAAAAAAAAAAAAATTAAATCTGCCACAGACTCACCATGCTCCTCTCTGAATACCTTGAAGTGTCTACTTTCCAAAATGGGGTCATTTGTGGGGTGTGTTTTCTGTCCTGGCATTTTGGGGGTGCCTAATTGTAAGCACCCCTGTAAAGCCTAAAGGTGCTCATTGGACTTTGGGCCCCTTAGTGCAGTTAGGCTACAAAAAAGTGCTACACATGTGGTATTGCCGTACTCAGGAGAAGTAGTATAATGTTTTTTGCAGTGTATTTTTACACATACCCATGCTGAGTGGGAGAAATATCTCTGTAAATGACATGTTTTTGATTTTTTTACACACAATCGTCCATTTACAGAGATATTTCTCCCACTCAGCATGGATATGTGTATAAATACACCGCAAAACACATTATACTACTTCTCTTGAGTACGGCGATACAACATGTGTGGCACTTTTTTGCACCCTAACTGCGCTAAAGGGCCCAAAGTCCAATGAGAACCTTTAGGATTTCACAGGTCATTTTGAGACATTTGATTTCAAGACTAAAATGCCTAAAATGCCAGGGCAGGAGAAGGCACCAGAAGACGCATGCGCAGCGGATCCAGGATGGCCGCTTAGAGACAGAGCTCCGGCCCGTCCCCGCACTGAAACCGCCGCTATCCGCTTTCTCTCCGCTCCAAAAGCTCGGTGGGCACGGAGATCAGCAGCCGGCCATCTCCCCGCACAGATGGCTACAAAAACAGCCCCCAAACCAGCCGCACAAGCCGGATCCATGGAACGGTTCGTCCGCCCTCCTCTCTCCCAAGATGGCGCTGACCACGCTGATCCTGTAGGCTCTGCACCCGTCCTCCATACCTCGCAGCAACAACACACTGGAATGGTCTCACAGCCTTCAGGGGAGACACCGCTGACTGCAGCAATGCTGGAGGTAACATTAGACAAGCACTATCACGCTCTGCATGATTCACTGCAACAAGTAATACTCTCTGTCATTAAGGACCTTAAGGGGGACATTACATCTTTAGGGGATCGCACTAACAGCTTAGAGACAAAGATGGACATTCTAACCATTAAACAGCACGAATTAGAGAATGAACAGCATATTATGCAGAATGACTTGAAAGCTATTAGGTCTGCTCAAGAAGACAGTGAAAATAGAGACAGGAGACAGAATATTAGAATCAAAGGCATGTCTGCAGCGATCACACCTGATCTCCTAAAACCGCATCTCACTGAACTCTATAACTCTATAGTGCCTGATCAGCCAAGTGAATTCTGGCGAATGGATCGTGCTCACCGATCCTTGGGAGAACGGCAACCGACAGCACGCCGTCCCAAAGATGTAATAATATGACTCCATTACTATGAAGCAAAAGAAGCCTTAATGCGCGCCCTACGCAATACCCCCAAAGTGTCATTTAAAGGAGATGAACTGTCGATTTACAACGACTTGTCAATTATCACTCTGAACAAAAGGAGGGCCCTCAAACCTGTTACGCAATTGCTGAATGACACAAAAATCCCTTATAAATGGGGGTTCCCATTCCGCCTTATGGTTAGCAGATTAGGAGCTCAGTTTACTCTTACCGACTTAGATGATGCTCCTATGTTCCTGAAGCAATTGGGTCTCCGACTACCCCCAACACTACCGGTGCATCACTCTCTCTCTCCATCTTCCAGATCCCCTCCACGAAAGATTCGGCATGTATCAGAGTGGAACAAAACCCCTGTACGCAGCCTTACCTACCCTGAACATCAAGATGAAATGGAAGCTCTGCCCAGCTGAACTATCCATACGGGGAAATTGTTAATGGCGGACTAGCGGGAAAGTCTCTATAAACCTTCCCCATTTGATACACCTAGCCCACAATAACCCATGATCTCCTTAACCTTTCTTAAACTGGGGATCGGGCTCTGGACTCTGAGGGATCTATCTTGGGCCCCTACATGTACCTCCGAAAAAGTGCCTATGAGACTGCCTGGCCCCCTAGAGGACCAGTCACCCTCTGGCACTTTAACCTTTTACAACTAATTTTAGTTGTCCTCACCTGTTGCCACAATCTATACAGTGGCTATCAAAAATTGTGCTTTGCTCTAAAGGCGTTATATTGCATATTTGTGATTTATGTATATACACTTTTTCTTCCTTTCTTCTATACACTTCCATGCTATGTTAAGATTCTATACTTAAGGGTTACCAGTCGCCTACTTGTTAATTCACTTATCTTTCTAGATAATGGTTAAGCTCTATACGTTAAACACTAAGGGCCTCAATGTTCCTCAAAAAAGAATGTCTCTTCTGAGAGACCTGCGGAGACTTGATGTAGATCTAGCCTTCCTTCAGGAGACACACTTGACCTCTCAAGACTCCGTACGCCTCCACAATAAATATTATACTGACGTGTTCCTAGCTTCTGGGCCTAAAAAAAGAGCTGGGGTAGCACTAATCTGCAAGAAAGGATTTCCCCTACAAGTAGAAAAAATTATACGTGATGACAAAGGACACTACCTGATTTTATTGGGTTCCCTTGCAGGTAAACCAATTACACTAGCAAACGTATATGTTCCAAACACACAACAACTTTCCTTCTTGTCCTCTTTCCTTACTAAATTGCAAAAGAATGCTAAAGGCACAATTATTTTGGGAGGGGACTTCAACCTGGCCTTTTCCTCCATTAAAGATAGAAGCAAAAATATTTCCCCGTCCTCATTTGCTTCGCACGATCGAAACTCCCGTACATTTCGTATACTCCTCCGAAAGTTCGGCTTATTAGACCTGTGGAGAATAGCCAATCCAACGATGACTGACTTCACATTCTTCTCTCCCCCCATGCATCACATTCAAGAATTGACTATTTCTTTGCCAAAGCCCAACTCCTCCCCATTCTAACTGACGCTTCTATAATCCCCACCGCTTGGTCTGATCACCAAGCAGTCCTCATAGAAATTGACTGGTGGTCCAACCCACATAAACCAATGCACTGGAGACTAAATGAATCTCTATTAAAAGACAAAAGGGTCACTTCAAAATGTCTAGAGGAACTACAATCATTTTTCGAAACAAATACTGGCTCAGTACCATCGTTTGGCTTAGTCTGGGAATCTCATAAAGCTTTCATTAGGGGCTTTTTTATTGAACAGGGCTCTAGAAAAAAAACAATACACCTCAAACAAACTCAAAGAACTAAATATATCCCTTGCAAAAGCATTTAATGTATATAAACAACAGCCTACACAGGAGAACTTCTCTGCTATTCAGCAACTTAAACTAGATATTCGCACTCTCCAATCCTCCCAACTTGAAAAAAGCCTTAAATGGACTAGACAATTGTTTTTTTAGAGAGGCAATAAACCGCACACTATCTTAGCTCGAAAACGTAATCCACAAAATTCCCATCACACAATCTACGCAATGAAGGATCCTCAGGGTGTCACCCACTATGATCCGACTAAAATTGCAAATATATTTGCCTCTTTCTATAAACAACTTTATAACTTACCAGATCCATCCACCAGCCCACAATTTCCAGATAAAATATCAAGTTTTTTGGAACAGCTCTGTCAGGAACCGGCCCGCGGCACGCCTGCGTATACGGTTCCCGACTGCGGGTTTGACCAGACTGAGAGGGGAAGCCGCCTTAGTCAAGCTAAAACAAGGCTGGGACCCCTCCGAACACCTCTCACTGCCACCACTAGCGGTTCGCTAGACACTTCCACTCTGCTGTTGAGTCCTCAGCGCGCACTCCGCGTTTTCGTATTCGGGTCAGCTTTGCGCTTAGGCCAAATACGGGAATGCCACGCACCCACACAAACACACAGTTGCAATCTTACACTGTCGTGAAGCAAGGACCCACTGACAGTCGTTCCGAACGATACTGTTAGCCACTCTGCTGTCGCTACTCGCACTGGCGTTGTTCCTACGTTGGGTCAGCTGCGCGCTTAGGCCAACGTATGGCAAACGCCCCCACACACAATGCAATTACAATTTCATACGGTAGTGTTGCTCAAGCGTACAATTAGGCATGAAACTTATACACGGTTACACTTCAGTCTCTTCTAGGCTATGAGTGTTAGTTTAGTACGGCAGAAGTCAAGCTTATTAAATAATAATTTAATATTCCAGAAAAACATAGAACAGTGCAGAACTTAATATATACAAAAATAGTACAAAAACCAAGTAAAAATAGTTACAAGATAAAAGTTAAAAAGATAACACACAAAGCGCTTTTGCTTACCAAAATAAAGGGATCCAGATAGAAGAATCGTGGACTTTTGTGTGGACGGACACAGTCTGGCTAGACCAGGAGTCCACTAGCTTAGGCTGGGAGTCCAGCCGCCGCTACCGTCAGAAGAGAACTCATTTGAGGTAGATGTCCCCTGGTTTTTATAATGAAATATTCGCCTCGAGGCTGTAAGCCTGTGTGGACGGGGGGAAGCTAGATTTAATTACATCCTCAGTCATAATTGGATCTCCAGAGATCTAACATCCACCTGTGAAAAATGTACAATAGCCCACATACATGAAAAGACTTCCAATAGATGTAATTTACAGGGTATAGCTTGCACCTCCAGCAATAATTCAATTTCCTCACAATGAAATAGTGTTTAACACACATGCCAACTTTTGGTGCAGCTACTCTTCCTGACTTAGCCTACAGTTCTTCACTTCCTCAACAGAAGTGTAAATGTTTCAAGTGTCAAGGACTTCAACACACTTCACTTCTGCCATTGACTTATTAGCCCAAGCATTATTCACTGAAGTCCTCTTTAGATGCAAATGTAGGTCTTTGAAGTTCCCTGACTATGTCCTGATTGGTATAATGGGACAATAGCAGAGCCGGGACAAGGTCCTCCAGCACCCAAGGCTGAGACACCAAAGTGCGCCCCTCCATCCCTACACCCCAGCCGTCACACACTGATTGCTATTAGACTAAGAGGCACCCCAGGGCCCCCAACACCTTAATCTCTAGTTATCTGGCTTGTAGTCACTTCTATGTATCTCCTTTTCTTATTTCTTTCTGCTTCAAACACAATTAGGAATGACAGCTGAATGAATTATGCGCCCCCTCCTACACTGCGCCCTGAGGCTGGAGCCTCTCCAGCCTATGCCTCGGCTCGGCCCTGGACAATAGGGCTTCTAATTAGCTCCCTGCTCTCCGAGGAACTGATGGTAATTGTATTCCACACTGTCACACAGACAAGTACAGCTTCCCCCAAAGCCAGATGATGACCCATACATACGCATCTGAAGTACAGTACATTGCAGTCAGACAGTCAAATGAAAATATTATCCTTACATCATAAGCACCCCAGTATATTCCTGACAAGCTCCACCTCCCCAAACTAATGGATCAAGACCGTACTGCTCTGAACACCCCTTTCACCACGACCGAGATACTAGACGTCCTCAAAAAATTACCTTCCTCTAAATCCCCAGGACCAGACGGCCTCCCCTACTCATATTATAAATACTTTCAATCAGTTCTCATTCCACATTTAACTGACATGGCCAATAAAATAATGAGGGGCAAACTCCCACCCAATACAATTCTTAACTCACTTATCACAGTCATCCCTAAGGACGGAAAAGATCCCCAACTCCCCCAAAGCTATAGACCCATCTCCCTCTTAAAGAGACTCCGTAACAAAAATTGCATCCTGTTTTTTATCATCCTACAAGTTCCAAAAGCTATTCTAATGTGTTTTGGCTTACTGCAGCACGTTCTACTATCACCATCTCTGTAATAAATCAACTTATTTCTCTCTTGTCAGACTTGTCAGCCTGTGTCTGGAAGGCTGCCAAGTTCTTCAGTGTTGTGGTTCTGTGATGCATCTCCCCCCTCCAGACCCCTCTCTGCACACTGCCTGTGTGTTATTTAGATTATGGCAGGTTCTCTCTGCTCTATTATCTTTTACAAGCTGGATAAATCCTCCTCTGAGCTGGCTGGGCTTTCACATACTGAGGAATTACATACAGGAAGAGCTGTCTGCACTCTGCAGGAAGAAAAAGCCTGACACTTCAGTGGAAGATAGCTGCAGGGGGAAAAAAACACACAAATGATCTCTTGAGATTAAAAAGGAAGGCTGTATACAGCCTGCTTGTGTATGGATGCATTTTCTATGTGTGGACATACTGTACATCAACCTACTTCCTGTTTTGGTGGCCATTTTGTTTGTTTATAAACAAACTTTTTAAAACTGTTTTTAACCACTTTTAATGCGGCGGGGAGTGGCGAAATTGTGACAGAGGGTAATAGGAGATGTCCCCTAACGCACTGGTATGTTTACTTTTGTGCGATTTTAACAATACAGATTCTCTTTAAACTCGGACTTAAAAATCATTACTAAAACCATAGCTAATCGTCTTAACCCCATATTAATTAGACTCATAAATAACGACCAGGTAGGTTTCATTCAAGGCCGTCAAGCGGGAGATAATACGCGTAGAGCTATAAACTTAATATCTGTAATGGGTAGAACCACCAGGCCTTCTCTGCTTCTAAGTTTGGATGCAGAGAAGGCCTTTGACCGACTGAACTGGTCATTTCTTTTCAAAGTACTTGAACACCAAGGCTTTACAGGTTCCTTCATGCACCTAATTAGATTTCTATATTCGAGCCCAACAGCCTCAATTAAGCTACCCTTTGCCCCTCCTAACCCCTTTCAAATTCGCAATGGCACAAGACAGGGCTTCCCCCTCTCCCCACTCCTATTTGCCCTCAGCATCGAGCCTCTTACAGAAGCAATTAGACAAAATGTTAACATAAACGGGGTTAACCATGGTAAGCACGAATATAAGATCTCCTTATTTGCAGACGACATTCAACTGACCATTGTAAACCCACTTATCTCATTACCAGCTTTACATGACACCCTATCTCTATTTGAGTTTTTATCTGGTTTCAAACTGAATCAGGATAAAACTGAAGCCCTACCTATAAAAGTACCCCCAGACCTCCTTACCTCTCTACAAAGTAGCTTTCCCTATAAATGTCAAACCCACTCCCTAAAATACCTAGGAATCCACCTTACTCCCACTTACAGTACTATATACAAATGCAATTTCCCATCCCTTATACAACGAATCATGCAAGATTTGCACAAATGGACTGCCTACAAGATTTCTTGGTTAGGCCGAATATACGCTTTAAAAATGAATATCTTGCCCCGTCTCTTATATCTTTTTGAAACCCTTCTAGTACTGATACCATCCTCCCAATTGACGACCCTACAAGCGGCCTTCCATAAATTTGTCTGGAACCATAGACGACCAAGAGTCCACAAAAACATCCTTCTCTCTCCTAGAGAACAAGGGGGCCTTGGGCTACCACATATACGATACTACTACTATGCTGCTCACCTACGTCAGCTATCTGAATGGTCCGACCTAAAAGTATTCACAAAATGGGGCCTCATAGAAGCAACTAGTATGCTCCCTGTTTCATTAGCTTCTTTACTATGGACACAAACTCTACCCAAAATACAACAGCAGCAACTTATACTCCCCACAATTAAATTCACACTACATATCTGGCGCATCACCGCCCCTATGGCCAGGTTGAGGTCCTCTCCTTCACCATTACTGCCAATACTGGGCAATCCCTCTTTCAAACCAGGCCTTTCTGAGTCATTCATGAGCACTTGGTATAAATTGGGATATTTCAACCTTAAAGATTGGATACACCCTCTCACAGGTAAAGCACGAACCAGATCACAACTTGAAAACAAAATCTCCTTCACCTCTCAATTGACTATGGAGCATAATCAGATTATTCACTTCGTCCACTCAACCATTCATAAATCTAATACTACGCTACATTTCTCTCCTTCTGAGCGACTATGTGACAGTGCAGGACATCGGAAAGGCCTGATTTCCCAAATTTATGTCTTGTTGTTGACTAAATCTGGATCTCGGTCACCAGACCACCCTTACATGGCAAAATGGTCATCTGCAATCTCCACATCTATACCCTTGGATGACTGGCTCGAGATATGGGATAATGCCAAACGATCTTCAATGTGTATACAAATCAGGGAGAATATATACAAAATTCTATTTCGTTGGTACCTTACACCAGAAATCCTATCCAAAGCTTATCCAGGTACGTCTGACCTATGTTGGAGAGGATGCAATAACAAAGGCACCCTAGAACACATCTTCTGGTTCTGCCCTCTTCTCTCCCCTCTGTGGAATAAGATACAAAAACTTATCCACTCCACTACTGGTGTCATGATACCTCTTGACTCCCTCCACATGCTCTTAGGCAAACCAATCCCAAAGATAAACAAACATACGAATCGTTTAATTACACATATAATAACAGCAACTAGACTGGCTATAGCCTCTTCATGGAAGAAAATAGCTCCACCAGACATCTCTAATGTCATCCTCAAAGTCAACTGGACTAGATCCATGGAACAATTGGCAGCTTCTCTGAGAGATACAGAAAATAACTTCCATAAAATTTGGGACTCATGGCCCTATACATCCCCTGTTTATCAACCTCATAAAAATATAGCTCCACGTCTAGATTAGCCCTGAAGAGATCTCATGACACCAGAGAGATATTATATTATCTTATTATCTTTAAGAATAACATTGGGCCCTACACCAAATCAAAGGCACTGGCTAACCCTTTTTCCTTCTTTTCTCTTCTATTTCCCATATCCCTGGTAGCAAGAAGCACTGCCTTGTCTTCCACGCTCCAGTTGATTTCCCTACATACCCCTCCCCCATCCTCTCCTACAACCTCCTCTCCTTAGCTTTAAAAGTTTACTTTCCTCTCTTAGTGATTGACATAATTTTCTATAGAGAGAATAAGCTTCCTTTTTCCTCCAATTGGTTAGGTTTATATAAACTTTAGAAATAGCACCTGTAATAAGCATTTAGGTTGAGAACAACACCCACAACTCACCTCCACCGAAGTTGCACTCCCAATCTTATTGGACTTCCACGCTATTTGTTAGACGATTGTTTCCTCCATAAGATTATCTAAGCAATCTTCTCCACGCCTGATGTGAAATTTTTCTATTGCTATTACAAAGTACTATTGACATTCCTACTCTAATGTTATATATGTTGTTATCATGATATCTGTTGACAATATGCTTTATTACTTTTCCTACCCATGTTAAAAACTTGTATGATGCATCTATTGATAAGATGGAAATCAATAAAAAAGTATAACAAAAAAAAATGCCAGGGTAGTATAGGAACCCCACAAATGACCCCCTTTTAGAAAAAAGTACAGACTAACCAGCAAGCTCATGGTGACCCAGAACTCATTGGAGTGTGTAAGGGACTACAATGGTCCTAAAAGCCCCCTTACTAAGATGTTAAGAAAAACACAAGTTTGCTTTCTTAAAACAGAAAGATTTTGTGATAATTCAGGTTGGAGTAAGCTTGAGATGTCTCCCAGGGCATCACTGATGAATATATGCAAATTAACCATTGTACCCTTAGAAGCTAAACACACCTCCAGAACCACTGGAATGCAATGATGTGTCAGCTTGTTAATTTGTACAGAGCTATAATAATCCAACATGCATACAGACTGTTTCAGATTTTTTTTTATTTTTTTAGCCTTTCAGATTAAAATCACTTAAAAACCAGCCCTCACGCGGATCTCTCCATCAGGTTGGCAGTGATCTTGCCCTTCCTTCACTGTTCAATCATCATGCCGGCTTTTATTAAGTCTGTTCTTTATCAATAAAAAGAAAACAAAATATTTTAGAGCAATGAGCTCCACTCCTTTTGCTTCCACAATTCTTGCGCCTTCTCCTCTCCAACACCTTTTTTTTCCGCCAGGTACACCACATACAATCTTGCTAAGAAAATATTGCACACTGCTTCAAGTGACAACTCCTCCTTCTGGAATACTATTAAGTTTCTTGCATCCCACAAAACTTCCTTAAGTACAGAGAACACAATCCACCCCTTCCTATCCTTCTCCTTTGCACCCAGTGACACTCCACCCATCACCATTGAAAGAGATGTGACCCTAACCTCCACCACCACCTCTAAAAATTTCCTCAACTTCCTCCGAAAACCCTTTGCAAAATCACAATCCCAAAACACGTGGTCCACATCCTCTTCCCCTCCACACCCTTCTCTTGGACACCTTCCTGAGGGAGTCATACCCGCGTACGTTAAAAAGGGGCGCTGGGAAAAAAGGGCGCCGGGTTTTTAACGATAAGCATGGATAACGTTTAAAAAAATATTGTACTGTTTTTCGTTTAAAATTAATGGTTTTTAAAGTTATAAATCATTAAATAATGTGCATTAAATCGGCAATTGTAAAAACGTTAATCTTTCGTTTAAATAGTGAACCGTATAATAACGTTTAAAAAAAAAAATTACTAAGTAACCCTCCCTGTACCTACCCCTAACCCCTAGACCCCCCTGTTGATGCCTAAACCTAAGACCCCCCTGTTGGTGCCTAAGTAACCCTCCCTGTACCTACCCCTAACCCCTAGACCCCCCTGTTAGTGCCTAAACCTAAGACCCCCCTGTTGGTGCCTAAATCTAAGACCCCCCTGTTAGTGCCTAAACCTAAGACCCCCCTGTTGGTGCCTAAACCTAAGACCCCCCTGTTGGTGCCTAAACCTAAGACCCCCCTGTTGGTGCCTAAACTTAAGACCCCCCTGTTGGTTTTTTCGTTTAAAAATAATGTTATAAAAAAATGTACTGTTTTTCGTTTAAAAATAATGTTTGGAAAAAAAATATTGTACTGTTTTTCGTTTAAAAATAAAATTTAAAAATGTATAAATCATTAAATAATGTGTAATCATGAGAAACAGTAATAAAACATTAAGTCTCCGGGCGCCGCTTTTAAAAAGTTAATTTTCTCCGGCGCCCTTTTTTCCTATCGGGCGCCCATTAAACGATATTTATTATAGGAGTGAATGGCGGCGCCCGATTTGTCCACTAGCCTCAGGCGCCCGAATTTACTGTTTCCGTCATACCCCTCAATTTGCAAAAAACCCTAGTAGGGAGCGCTGACACCAGAGCCATCCAGACAACATATTTTTGCCTGTTTGTTATTCCTTTAATACTCATTCTTTTCCATACTGTTTCCGCTTGTGCACTTGTCATTCCTTTTATATAACATATTATATCATTTCTTGTGATCCATTTTTTTATATTCTGCTTGTTTATGTCTGTTAAGGCTGCTCCTGCCATATTGAAATTGTCCAGAATTCCTTTAACTTTTTGGTAGCATGATGTGGTAGTGAATGCAACAGGCTTGCTCAAATCCTTAGCGACCCATCCCAACCTGTTCCACAACCATCCTCCCAAGTACCTCACAAAATCCTTCACCCTCCCCTCTGACTCCAAAACTCTACGGACAGACACCAGATAGTGCAGAGACAAAAAGGAAGCAACATCAGGGAAATCCCAACCACCCAGAGACACACCCTTGTGAACCGTCACCCGTGCCACCCTCTCCATCTTTGAACCCCAGAAGAAGACAAACAACATTCTCTGCACCTCTTGCATCCACCTTTTGCCAGGAGGCAAGACCAAACAAAAATACAACAACAACGGCAATATCACAGCTTTCACCACCAACACTTTCCCTGAAAAGGCCAACTTCTGCAACCTCCACAAATTCAACTTTCTTACCACTTTTCCTTTCACCTCATCCAAAGTCTTTCTACCTTTCATCTCTGCATCAAACACCACACCCAACACCTTGATCTCCTGACTCACCGGCACTTTCTCCACTTTCAAAGGTACAGGCCTCCCAAAGGAAACCAGTTGGGACTTCTCCCAATTCACAGCCATTTCAGACATTCCACAAAACACCTTCACATGCAAATTCACCCTGTCAATATCAGCCTGAGACCCGCCCACAAACGACACATCATCCATATAAGCCAAATACTTCACCTGCTCTCCACCACCACCTGGCACAACAAACCCTTTCACCACTTTATCCCGCTGGACATACCTCAGCAAAGGCTCCACCACACAAATAAAAGCCATAGGCGACAGCGGACACCCCTGCCTGACTCCGGACAAAACGGGGAATGACCTGGACAAAACCCCATTTACCAAGACTTGGCTCGAAATTCCAGTGTAAAAACTTCTAATAACTTTTAGGAGACAATCAGGGACCCCTAATTTTGCCATCACCCCGAACAGGAAGGAGTGTGATACTCTATCAAATGCCTTTTCCAAATCGATACCCTCAATGACCATCGGCACTTTATTTTCCTGTGAAAAATTTATCATGTCCCTTAACAAAACCAGGTTATCGACGCTTCTTCGACCGGGGACCGCACAGGTCTGTCCCTCTCCAATCATAGATGCTATCACACTCCTTAACCTGTTTGCGACCAATTTCGCCACTATCTTGTAGTCCACATTCAACAGCGAAATCGGCCTCCAATTTTTTATCAATTTTTTGTCTCCTTTCTTATAAATCAGGGTGATGACTCCCTCCCGCATTGATGGGGACAACCGTCCAGAAGAAAAAACCTCCTGGACCACCTCCACCACTTCCCCACCAATGATAGGCCAGGCCCACCTAAAAAAACTCCACTGGGAGCCCATCCTTCCCTAGTGTCTTGCCTGTTTGCATGGCACCCACTGCCGCCCATACCTCCTCCGTGGCCACCGACTCTTTAAACTGCTGCACCTCCAACGGATCCAAACACTCCTCCAACACCTCATCACAATACTCTTCCATCTCCACATCCGACACAACATTTCCTCCTCCATACAAATCCACATAAAACTTCTGCACCTCTTCCACCACCTCAGAACCAACCACTTCTTTCTCATCCACCACCACTGACTCTAACACTTCCCTACTGGACACCACCTTCTTAAAGAAGAAACGGGAGCAAGACTCCCCCTCTTCCAAATCTCTCACTTTCGCCTGATACACAATCCTCTTCCCACGCTCCATCAACATTCCCTTCATTCGCTGTCTTGCCTCCTCCAACTCTTCCTCCACCTCATACCCCCATTCCTTCATCTTCACCAGATACTGCAATCTAACTTTCCACCTTTCTTCCTCCTCTCTCTGCAAACACCTCTTCTCATACGCCAGATTCCTGAAAAAGCCAGAAATCCTCCTCTTCACCCAATCCCACCATTCCAACAAATTCACAAAACCTCTCTTCCTGCGCACCCATCCTGCATATTCCACCCTAAATCTTTCAAGTACATCCACATCCTCCAACAACTCCACATTCAACTTCCAGACTCCCTTCCCAAACACCACTCTCTCCGAAGCTTCCAGGGAACAAAGAATGGCTCTGTGATCAGAAAAAGTGACCTGGTGATAAGAGACAGCAGAAACCAACACATACCTAGAAAGTAAAAAGTAAACTATGCGTGACTTAACCGTGCCCGTATCCGAAAAGTAAGTATATTCCCTGTCCCTACTGCCTGCCACTAAAGCTGCATCCTGCAGTCCAAAATCTGTCACAATCTGGTTGAGGATCCTACTGGTGGAGTCCAGCTTGGTCTCTCCTGACCCCACTCGATCCCCAACCGATCTTATACAGTTCAGATCGCCGGCCACAATGGTCTTAATGCGGCCTGGCAGATTGAACTTGAGCACCTCCAAAAACTCCGCCCTCTCTTTCTTGTCTGCAGGAGCGTAACAGTTAAAAAGACGGTACTGGGAACCAAAAAAATCAAAATTCACAACCATCATCCTTCCCGGAATGATGACAGCATGTGACAAAACCTTTATGCCTGGGTTATTAAACAGCACGCCAATGCCCTCATTCCTACTCTGGCAGGCAGGGGACCAGATGGCATTGCCCCCTGCCCATTCCCCAGAGCCTGGTACCGTCTTCAATATACACTCCTGCAGACAAAAAATATCCGCCCTAAAATTTGCGAGGTCGTGCAGGACTGCAGCCCGACGGTATGAGGAGCCGATCCCCCTCACATTTACAGACAGCAGGGACAGGACCATCACCAAAAGACACCACATGTTATGCACCCTACACTCAGCCATCATCACTTCTTGGATGCCCTGGGACTCTTCCTTAAGCCCACTGTAGCGGGCTCCTGCTTTCCTTTTCTGTTTTTCTTCCTTTTTTGTTTCTTTGACTCCGCCATATTCCAGTCCTCTGGACCAGAATGTCCAGCAGCACTCGGCCTAGGCACCTCTGGGTTAATCCTCCTAGCTGGTTTGGTGTTTTTCCAGCTAGTGGGTACAGGAGACTGCGTCATATCAACTTTTAACTCTCCCTCAGAAATGTCACTGACAATACGCATTTTTGAGACATGGGTGTCATCACTCTCTGATTCCGTCACAGCCTCTTTTCTTTCCTGATAAGGTGGTGGATAATCGCTGTCACCCTCTTCTATCACCACCTCTTTCTCCCCTTCCACCTTCCCAGGGTCAGTTATGTCCATCTCACTCTCCTCCTCCTCATTTGCATAACCTCCTCCCACCTCCTCTGACATCATGCTGGCTGATTTCCCTCCTTTATTTGAATTTGGTGAGCCGTTTTTTTTGGAGGGAAAGGAGGGAGTCCCCTGCTGGGACCTCCCCACAGCAGTGTCAGCCTTTATCTTTTTCCCTGCGCAGGGGATCAGCTGACTCTACAGCTGTTTCCCCACCAGCATTCCTCTCATTCTCGCCGGCTGAGCCGGCTCCAGGGACTGTGGCACTACTGCTCCCAGCGGACCTGCGGCTACTAGCGTCCATGGCAGGCCGCTGGGAGTCTGTGCAGACATCAGGCACCTCTGCCTGGCTGATGAGAAGCACGGGGGAGGCTTCGGTACTGGTGGCAGGGGTCGGGGAAGCCTCAGCATGCTCTCCAGGCTCACGCTGCGGGTCCCGCTCAGCAACAGCTGAGCTGGTGACGTCACTGGCATCGGGGAAATCCTGCTCTGCTTGAGAGCCGGGCACATCTTCGGGGAGCTGCTCTGGGGGGGTTTCCTCCACAAAATCTCTCTGCACAGCCCCAGCCTGACTCTCCACAGCGGGGGGACTCGGGGCAACCTCAGTCACAGCACATAAATCAGCTTCTCCAGTCCTACTCGCTGCAGACACGGCAGCGGCAGCCTTCTTGCAGGCAGGACCGGCAACATTCTGCCCATCACAGGGAAACTGCAGACAGAGGCACGGCGTCCTCTTCACCCCCACTCCCCACAGCATCATCATTTTCATTCACATCCTCGGCAAGTTTCCTTTTTTTAACTCGCTGCGGCTTTGGCACCTCCTCTGCCTGCAGCATCTGGGAATCAGTCACATCATCCACAGGGGGGACAGGGGGGTCTCAGCAGCGGTTGGGCCCGAATGACACACACTGGTGCCCTCTCCAGCTCCATCAGGGAGGCTCAGTAACAGCCTCAGGGTCCCGGGGCCCCACATGAGGAGCCAGTGACCACCTCCTTCCCCTGCTGTATGAACCAGCTGCAGCAGCATACGTGTAAATCCTTGTTTTGCCACGCTTTTCACAATCTTTGGCCAAGTGGCCACTTATCCCACAGAGGTCACAAACTTTCACCTTCTTACAGCTGGAGCCAGGGTGCACTGGCTCCTTGCAATGTCTGCACCGCTCCTCAGAAACACAATTTCCGGCTCCATGCCCGAACATATAGCACCTCCGGCAGTAGAGAGGCTGCCCAGGATACGTGACATAACCTCTCTCTCCAGCAATAGAGAAAACAGGGGGCGGGTGAACTACATCATGCCAGCAACCCTCCTGTCTCTTGAACTTCACAAAAAACTTCATGTTGCTTCTATAAACACCAATATGGTTATATATTTTTTCAGCCTAACTTACATCCTCAAAATATCTGAGCATAAACAGCCTGACCACATCTGGCTCCATGAATGGATTGTACATATGTACATAAATCTGTCTCGCCTTTTCGTTAAATAATGGCGTGACCGACTCCAACCAATTAACATAATCTTCCCTGCTCTCTCTCTGCCAGCATTTTTAGCGCATCTTCCTCATTATGCATAGTAATATCATAGGCCCCTTGTCCTGGAAAATCTTGTATTGCGAACATCTTGCTCTTATTCAGCTTCAACCCCTCCACCAGTACCTTATCGATGAACGCCTTTGGTCCATGCTTCCTCCAATCCGTCTTTACTACAAAGTGAACTGAGTTCCGAAGTTTTGGCATGCCTCCTCCTCCTCCACCTCCTCCTCCTCCTCCTCCTCCACCTCCTCCACCTCCACCTCCTCCACCTCCTCCACCTCCACCTCCTCCACCTCCTCCTCCTCCTCCTCCACCTCCTCCACCTCCTCCTCCTCCTCCTCCTCCACCTCCTCCTCCTCCACCTCCTCCTCCACCTCCTCCTCCACCTCCTCCTCCTCCACCTCCTCCTCCACCTCCTCCTCCTCCACCTCCTCCTCCACCTCCTCCACCTCCTCCACCTCCTCCTCCACCTCCTCCACCTCCTCCACCTCCTCCACCTCCTCCTCCACCTCCTCCACCTCCTCCTCCACCTCCACCTCCACCTCCTCCTCCACCACCTCCTCCACTTGACGCAGCTGCCATCCTCCCCTCGTTTATCCAGGGCCCCCACAAGGAGGACCCTTAGAATATCTCTCGTACCAAGACCAAATAACTATACTGTTTCAGATTGTTTGATCCTCCTCAGTGCATGGCATGGATTAATTTGGCTCTATGCAGTAGGGCTTGTAAAACCGAGAGGTACAGACTAACCAGCAAGCTCATGGTGACCCAGAACTCATTGGAGTGTGTAAGGGACTACAATGGTCCTAAAAGCCCCCTTACTAAGATGTTAAGAAAAAACACAAGTTTGCTTTCTTAAAACAGAAAGAATTTGCGATAATTCAGGTTGGAGTGAGCTTGAGATGTCTCCCAGGGCATCACTGCTGAATATATGCAAATTAACCATTGTACCCTTAGAAGCTAAACACACCTCCAGAACCGCTGGAATGCAATGATGTGTCAGACTCAGCTTGTTAATTTGTACAGAGCCATAATAATCCAACATGCATACAGACTATTTCGGATCTGGAGGTGTGTTTAGCTTCTAAGGGTACAATGGTCAATTTGCATATATTCAGCAGTGATGCCCTGGGAGACATCTCAAGCTCACTCCAACCTGAATTATCGCAAATTATTTCTGTTTTAAGAAAGCAAACTTGTGTTTTTCTTAACATCTTAGTAAGGGGGCTTTTAGGACCATTGTAATCCCTTACACACTCCAATGAGTTCTGGGTCACCATGAGCTTGCTGGTTAGTCTGTACCTCTCGTTTTTACAAGCCCTACTGCATAGAGCCAAATTAATCCATGCCATGCACTGATGAGGATCAAACAATCTGAAACAGTCTGTGCATCGCTTCTTGGCCTTTTGGCTAGGACCAAGTGAGTTGGTACTTACTTGTTTTTGGCCAGAGGGTTTAGGGTGGGGTCTCCTTTTGGGGGCCCCAGGAAAACCAGAGGGACGAAGGCGGTCTGGTATGCTGTGAACAATGGCAGACTTTAAGCAGCCGCTGAGGAATTCAGTGAGGATTCAGGTCGGGAAGGAACATTTGAAGGTGATCGGGATGAGAGTCGTGGCTGTCGAAGTTTTGAAGGAGATCCTTGGTGTCCATGTAATGGATATATATGTGATGCAGGATTTTGTGGATATGGGCCAATATGTTGTCTTCTTTTATTCGGAGGAACGCTGTCTGGCTGTCTTTGAAAATTGGAAAATGGTGAAAGCTGAAGGAAGGTATCCTGTTTTGGAGAAGATGGAGGAGGACTTGCTGTTTGATGCGACGGTTAAGTATCTGACAGTGCATCTGTTTAACCCTTTCTTAGAGACTCATACTGTTAGATCTTACCTGAAGAGATACTGCTATGAGAAAGGAAACACCGTGAAATTGACTAATTTGTATGGGATGTATCGCAGCAAGTTAAAATTTGAGGTGAAGCTGAAACCAGATCCGGATGGCTATGGTGGCACTGTACACCCCCCGGAAGTGTTTACTGTGGAGGGTGAAAAGTGCACCATAAGCTACCAGGGGCAGCCGAAGTACTGCCGTTACTGTTATATGTATGGGCACATGAGGGAGCATTGTCCTAATAAATCTACTTGCAGGTTCTGCAGGCAGAAGGGACATCAAGACAAGACAAGACAAATAACATTTATATCGCGCTTTTCTCCTGGCGGACTCAAAGCGCCAGAGCTGCAGCCACTAGGATGCGCTCTATAGGCAGTAGCAGTGTTAGGGAGACTTGCCAAAGGTCTCCTACTGAATAAGTGCTGGCTTACTGAACAGGCAGGCTTACGAGTGTTCAGCCCCCCGTGTGTGTGACCTTTTCGGGTCGGCTGAACACTTAGCCAAGGACTGCCCATTGAATAGGGGGAGGAGTCTCTTCTCCTATGCTGCTGTTGCGAAGGAGGGGAGGAGTTGGTTTGGGAAGTGGGGTGAGCATACTGTACCTGCTGCTGCTGCTACTGTAGTTACTGGGCAGAGGGTGGTGTCTGAGCCGGTGGCTGATGAGTGTGGGTGTGGATGAGCTGGCTGCGGAGCCTCCTGTGTCGGGTGATAGTGCTGTGGAGAGTGGGGTGACTGCTGGTGCTGTGAGTGATGTGATTGGGGAGGTGAGTGATGTGACTTGTGAAGGGGCAATTGGCGTTGTGGAGGAAACTGAATTGTTTTCTGCAAGTGGCAAGGATAGGATGGCGCCGGAGGAGACTGGAGATGGCAGGGGGCGTGGCCAAGTGCAGAGTACCTTGCCGAGTGATTCTGTGGCGGTTGTGCGGGAGGAAAAACCTGTGACTGGGGAGGTGATTGGTGCGGATGGGGTGAAGGTTTCCGCTGTGAAGAAGTCTGTACAGGGGAGTATGGAAATCCCTGCAAAGCCGAGCGGAGAAGGTGGGGGGCGTGGTCAAGTGCCAGTGAATGTCCCGAGTGGAGTGACTGTTGAGAGAAAGGAGGAAGGTGTGTCTGCTATGAAGGAGAAGGCGGAGTCTGGTAAGAAGGAGGCTGGGTCTGTGGCTGCAGGAAAGCAGAAGGAAGCAATCAGAGGTGCCGGAGGGCATGATCAGGAGCCTGCTATGCTGAGTAGTGGGTGTGGCCATGTGCCGGTCCCAAAGATCGCTAAGGAAGGTTCTGCTGTGCGCAAAGAGCCTGTGAAGAGCTGGGTGACTGGTGGTGACAGTGGAGTGACTGTTGTGGAGAAAGGAGGTGGTGTTGCTGGAGGGAAAACACTGGTGAAGGAATCGGAGGGGCGTGATGGGACCAGTAGTTCCTCCAGCAAGGTTGTGACTGGGAGGTTGCAGAGTTCTGGAGAGAAAGTGGTGGAGAGTGACAGCTCTGAGGAGGAGAGTGAGGAGGAAAGTATGGAGGAAAGTATGGATGAGGTAGATTGGGGGTCGCAAGTGGAGAGATTGGAGGCGCTGCTGGAAAAAGAGAAGGACGAGATGGACACCAGTGATGCTGGAGGTGGATGGACGCAGGTGGGTAAGAGTCAGCTTACGCCTGCACAGAGGAAGCAGACAGTGGAGAGACAACACAGTGAGTCTGTAAGAGTGACGAAAAAGTTAAAGCTGGAGGAGAGGAGTGCTCCAGAGGTGCTGCTGTCCCCGAGTCCCTATGAGATTTTGAGAGGGTTGCCGGATTCAAGAGAAGTTGGGGGGGCCTCTAGTCAGGATGATACACCACCTTTGAGTCCGTTGGGTCCTCTAAGGAAAGCTGTATCCAGAGAGTATGAGAGGAATGCTAAATGTGAAAACTGCAACAGTGTGGGGCATTTAATGTGTTACTGTCCAGCAGGGCTTAAAAAAGGGATGAAAGTGGAGGGGCGTCCAAATATGAATAGGTGGGGTTCAAACCCAACGGCAAGGGACTTGTATTTTTGTGAATCTTGTGGATGAGTGGTATGACTCACTATAAGCTGAGGAATATGCACAAAGGAAGGCTGATGATTTGCAGATTGTGTTTAAGGTGGACTTCAAAGAAACTATGCCAGGTTGGTTATATCAGAGATTGAGAGAGTATTTCATGAAGGATTCTCAGCGGTATGCTAATGCTGAGACAATGCGTATGATCTGTTTTCATATGTTTAATTCATTTTGTTTCTAAAACTCTGTGTTTTTATTAAAAAGTAAAATACCTATGATGCTTGCTAACATTCTGGTAAAACATCAGGATTATTCATGTTGTAAAACTACTGGTTAACGTTCAGCTCGCCTTCCCTTTGGGGTTGGATGGGTTTGGGCTATGCTGAGGTAAAAAAAAAAAAAAAAAAACCAATCTGAAACAGTCTGTATGCATGTTGGATTATTATGGCTCTGTACAAATTAACAAGCTGACACATCATTGCATTCCAGCGGTTCTGGAGGTGTGTTTAGCTTCTAAGGGTACAATGGTTAATTTGCATATATTCAGCAGTGATGCCCTGGGAGACATCTCAAGCTCACTACAACCTGAATTATCGCAAATTCTTTCTGTTTTAAGAAAGTAAACTTGTGTTTTTCTTAACATCTTAGTAAGGGGGCTTTTAGGACCATTGTAGTCCCTTACACACTCCAATAAGTTCTGGGTCACCATGAGCTTGCTGGTTAATCTGTTTAGTCTGTACCTCTCGCTTTTACAAGCCTTACTGCATAGAGCCAAATTAATCCATGCCATGCACTGATGAGAATCAAACAATCCGAAACAGTCTGTGCATCGCTTCTTGGCCTTTTGGCTGCGATCAGGGGCGAAAGCTTCTGGTTGTAGTTGGAAGGTCTTCGTGGCGGTCTACCTTTTAGGGAGGACCCGGGATCAACAGAGGAGTGAGGAAGGTCTGGCCTGTGATGACTTCACAATACAGGAACTTGAGAGCCTCCTTGAGGATGGAAGTAAAGAAAGATCACCTGAGGGAGGTCGATTTGAGGACCGTGGCAGTCGAGATTCTGCAGGACGTTTTTGGCTTACAGGTAACAGGTGTTTATGCCTTTCAAGATTTTGTAGCTATTGGCTTATACGTGGTATCCCTTTTCTCCAAAGAAACATGCTTGAAGGTTTATGAGGACTGGAACTGGAAGGCTCTTGAGGGACGATATGCTGTCCTAAGAAAGGTGGAAGTCAGCCTCTGCTTTGAGCCAGGGAAAAAGGACATAACGGTGCATCTGCACAACCCTTATATGGAGGCGTATGTGGTCAGGAGTTTTCTGAGGCAGTACTGTAATGAGGTTGATGGGGGGAGGAAACTGTTTAACCCCTATAGGTACTACCGCAGTAAATTAGTGTTTAAAGTGGTTCTGAAACCTGATCCTGAGGGGTATGGGGGTACAATGCACCCCCCGGCTGTGTATGTGGTGGCTGGGGCAAAGTGCACTGTGACTTACCAGGGGCAGCCAAAGTCATGCAGATACTGCTTTGAGTATGGGCATCTGAGGGGCAGTTGCCCCAATAAATCGGTGTGCCATATCTGTAAGCAGAAGGGTCACATGGCAGCTGCTGAGAGTCAGGTGGGAGAGGGGGGCACGGAGCTGCGGGCAGAGGAGCTTAGTGATTCTGTCCTGGCTTCAGGCTCTCCTGAGGTTGATGCTGCCGCTGAGCAGAGGGTTGATACTGTGGAAAATGTTACTGGTATCCCTGCAGACAATGATGACAATGTTGCGAGTGGAGTGTGGCGGCATGCCCTGATACTGTGACTGACAGTGTGGCTGTGGAGGTGCTTGGGGCGGTGAAAGCCATATAAAAGGAGCAGGATGAGGTGGATGAGGAGCTGTTTGATGCACAGAGTTTGGATGTGTCTGGGCTGGTTGGTGAGGAGAGTGGTGATGAGGGCAGTGGAGTGGCTAGCAGAACGTTCCTGGTGTGAGCGGTGCTGTGCAGTCTGCTACTGATAGTTCCAGCATGACTGGTGCGGGGGAGAAGGCTGCTGATGTGTCTGGTGCGGAGCGAAGTGCTGCTGTGGCTGGTTCTGATGAGAGGAGTGAGGAGAGATGTGCTGCTGCGGAGGTTTCTGGTGCTGGAAGTAAGGAGGAATGCTCTGCAGATGTGTCCTAGTGATGGGTCGTTTGCGAACGAGCCGACTCTAAGAGCCGGCTCTTTGCTGCGAACAACAAGAGCCGGTTCTCAGTTTCAAAAGAGCCGATGCCTCAGCCTCCCCACACAGCTCTGATTTGCTGTGTAATAAAGGGCGCTGAGGCATGCTGGGAGATGTAGTCCTCCTCTTGCACCCTGTAGGAGTGTATGGGGCGGAGCAGAGCAGTAGCAGGAGGGATTGCACCAGTCAGAGAAGCAGTCAGGAGTTGTCATGGAGATGGGGGCGGGGCTTTTACTCCGATTCTGAGTGGTGTCTAGTGATATTGATTGAAGAGCCGTAAGAGCCGGCTCTTTAATGGGAGCCGATTCAGAAGAGCCGATTCTCTGAGAAGAGCCGGAATTCCCATCATGAATGTATCCCAAGTGCCTGAACGCTCTGTAACGGCTGGTGGGCGTGGTCACGCAAGTGGTGGGCGGAGCCAGGCACCGGAGTCCCCTGTGACGAGTGTGGAGGAGGATGGTGGGCAGAGCCAAGTTTCGTGTGTTCCCTCTGTGAAGCCTGATGTCAGGCAGAGCGGGGACATGCAGAGCTGTGAGGAGGAGAACATGGAGGTGATGTCTGGTGTGCAGAGTGCAGGGCTGAGTGGTGAGGAGAGCGGAGGGAAGCCTGCAGTGAGGAGGGAGACTGGTGCGGGGTGAAAGGGGCGGAGCCTAGTGGCGGAGTGGGCGTGGCCAGTAGTGGACTTGCTGGGAAGCGCAAGGCTGTTGTGAAGTTGACAGATGTGGGGAAAAAAGCTGAGGATGGTGTTGGTGCGGCAGAGAAGAGAGGGAGAGTGGCTGGAAGTGAGTCTGAGGAAAGGAAGTTGAAGACTGCAGTGAGACCGAGCAGGATTTCTTTGCCTCAGAGAGGAGTCGAGGGGGCGGAGCCAAAAGTGGAGGGAAAATTTAAAGGACAGCGGAAACAGTCAGTTGGTGGTCAGCAGAAAGGGGAGGGTGGGTCAGCAGTCCCGGTCTCCCCGAACCGATATGAGGTTCTGGCTGAACCCTCAGAATCGGCGGAAGGTAGAGAGAAGCAGAGTGAATTGGGAGGGCCCAGTGGGGGAGGAGTGGCTCCTGAGGCAAAGTCAAAGAGAGTGCTGGGGTTTGAGTTCTTTAGGAAGCCTGGTGGATGTGCGTTTTGTGGGAAAAAAGATCATCAGTGGAGGATGTGTGAGTTGGGTAATAACTGGAACGGGAAGGATGAGAATGGTAAAACCTTGAGATGGGCATGTTATGTGGAGGATCCGACAGAGAAGGAACTGATAAACTTTAACATCTTGATTTATAAATGGTATGTAAAAGTTCCGCAAGATGACTTGAAGAGAAGACAGGAAAACATTCTGGTGAAATATCAGGAAGATCCTGTAGCTTTTTACAAAGTTGCAAAGGTGCCAGGGTGGATGAAGGAGAGGATCAGATTGTTTTTTTATTGAGGATTCTGACTATTATAAAAATGAGGATACTTCTCTCATGTTTGTGGCAATGGATAATATGTTGTACACCAGAAATAGCAAGTATTGGACGCAATAAAGAAAACCGAAGATGAAAGCCTGGTCAGTATGATGGTTACGGTGGTTGGTTACGGTGGGCAGAGTTGTTTGGCGAGAATTTATTACTGACAATTTTTCCAGCTTTCTGGTCCGTTTTATGGGACTGGTGGTTGGTAGGCTGAGGTTTAAAAAAATAAAATCAGAAACAGTCTGTATGCATGTTGGATTATTATGGCTCTGTACAAATTAACAAGTTGACACATCATTGCATTCCAGCGGTTCTGGAGGTGTGTTTAGCTTCTATGGGTATAATGGTTAATTTGCATATATTCAGCAGTGATGCCCTGGGAGACATCTCAAGCTCACTCCAACCTGAATTATTGCAAATTCTTTCTGTTTTAAGAAAGCAAACTTGTGCTTTTTTTTTAGAAAGAAGACACCCCAAGATATTCCGTTAGGTGTATGGTGAGTTCATAGAAGATTTTTTTTTTTTTTTTGTCACAAGTTAACGGAAATTGATTTTTATTGGTTTTTTTTTTCACAAAGTGTCATTTTCCGTTAACTTGTAAGAAAAAATAAAATCTTCTATGAACTCGCCATACTCCTAACTGAATACCCTGGGGTGTCTTCTTTCTAAAAAGGGGTCATTTGTGGGGTTCCTATACTGTCCTAGCATTGTAGGGGCCCTAAACCGTGAGGAGTAGTCTTGAAACCAAATGTCTCAAAATGACCTGTGAAATCCTAAAGGTACTCATTGGACTTTGGGCCCCTTAGCGCAGTTAGGGTGCAAAAAACTGTCACACATGTGGTATCGCTGTACTCGGGAGAAGTAGTATAATGTGTTTTGGGGTGTATTTTTACATATACCCATGCTGGGTGGGAGAAATATCTCTGTAAATGGACAATTGTGTGTAAAAAAATAAAAAAAATTCATTTACAGAGATATTTCTCCCACTCAGCATGGGTATATGTAAAAATACACCACAAAACACATTATACTACTTCTCCTGAGTACGGCAATACCACATGTGTGGCCCTTTTTTGCACCCTAACTGTGTTAAATGGCCCAAAGTCCAATGAGCACCTTCAGGCTTTACAGGGGTGCTTACAATTTAGCACCCCCCCCACTTGCCAGGACAGTTAACAAACCCCACAAATGACCCCATTTTGGAAAGAATAAACGCTAAGGTATTCCATGAGGGCCATGGTGAGTTCATAGAAAATTTTATTTTTTGTCACAAGTTAGCGGAAAATGACATTTTGTGAAAAAAAAAAAAACAACTATTTCTGCTAACTTGTGACAAAAAATAAAATCTTCTCTGAACTCACCATGCACCTCATGGATTACTTTGGGGTTTTCTCTTTCCAAAATGGCATCATTCGTGGGGTCTGTCCTAGCATTTTAGGGTCTCTGCAATCATTACATGTATGGCCAGTATTAGGAGTTTCTGCTATAATCCTTATATTGGGCATACGGGTAATGCACTCTGCACTGAAAGGAAAAATTACCATCAAACAATCAATCAATCAATGTGGATAAAAAAATATCTGCCAAAAAAATGTGAAAAAAAAGAGGGGAAGGCGTCTGCCAGGACATAGGAGCTGCCACCCAAAAACATCCACCCACTCAGCTCATATGCCCTGGCAAACCCTATGTATCCATTCACACCGATCGATGTGGATGAACAAATCATTACCAGAGTTCTTTTTTGATACAAAGTGCTTGCCAAAGCATAGGAACTCCAACACCGCCCCTCAGCTCATATGCCTCAGCAAACTTATCTTTTTTATTGCGGAGGAGAAATCTCCTCCTGCAGCGCTGCATGCATCAATTTTGTGTAACCTGACAGACGTGCAATGCTTCAGGATGCACCTTCAGTGCTGCAGCTGGTTGGTCGGGAACAGGAAAAAAGGGCGCCGGCAGCTAGTGGACAAAAAGGGTGCCGCCATTCACTCCCATAATAAATATCGTTTAATGGGCGCGCGAACAGGAAAAAGGGGCGCCGGAGATTATTAAAGTTTTACAAACAGTGCCCTGGGATTTTTAATGTTTTATAACTGCGCTTGTGATGATTTAAGTTAGAAAATGCGCCCGTGACGAATAACGTTTATAAAAATACTAAACATATTTATCGTATGTAACTAAAACATTATTTAAAATGTTTAAATGTTTAAAATCAGAACTGAAATTGTCTATTAGTTGAGCTGTATTACAAATGTTTTTACTTATCTAATGAGTTAGGAAATGTATCAGATTATTTAAGATTGATTAAAGTGGTGTAGGAAGTTCAGAGGTATGTAGATTTTACAGATTAGGAAGATTGTATTAGGATATTGTATCTCTACAACCTCTCTACTTATAAGACTATAATATAGTTTTTGGGTCATTTTACTAATGTATCTGTGGGTGGAAGTGTATATGACTTATTATGGTAATTTCCAAGATCTGAAAGAACTGAGTAGTATGTAATAAAGTGTCCTGTATATTTGTCCTCTAAAAGGACCCCTCTCTTTTGGGAATTTAAACTTATCTTATGTATTTAGTGGACATACACCATCCAGGTCAGTGAATGAGGTCTAGATTATACAGATCAGGAAACTTGTGATACTTAGAACTTCTACACGTACAGTGAGATAAGCAAGGAAAAGATGAGAGAAAGAGGTTGGATTCAATGATATAGCCAGATTTCTTAAAAAAGAAACTCATATAAGACTAATACTACTATATATTAAAACTTAAAAACTATTCCCCTCTCTCCAACCAAGGGGAGACACACTCTCTCTCCAACCAAGAGTGTAACCGTGCGGTGATCAAGCCAACCTTTTTATTTCATATTCCAGTCCTCTATGACTGTCACTTCATACCTCAGTCCACTATGACTGGCACTTTATATTTACATTCATATATATACAATATGTTTACTAGGTTTGGACAGACAGACAGCACTGGGTAAGCAGCAGAAATGAATTCCCTAAGAGCGGGAAAAAGTTCTGTACTCAGCCAGAGCTGTTGCTGTGTCCTGGTCCCACCGAGAATCTGGCCTCGGGGCCTTTCGACTCTTCCTCAAAATCAGCCTCTGCGAATCCGAGTCACGGCACCATCTGAAAGCGTAATGTTAACTCAAAATGCTATTATGATTAACAAAATAACTCTCTATGGTTCTATAAGTAAATCCAATTGGCTGGTCCCTGTCCTTTCGCTCGCCGTCATTGTTGCTATGGGGATGATGCGCTTCCGCTCTTTGGAGCGCGGACTTCCGTTCGGCCGGCAGCGGCTGGAGCGCAAGACGCCCCTTCGCACGTTAGCCTATGGCTGCGTGTGATTGGTAGGATGTGGGTGGGGACCTGGGCGTGGGTGGCTGGGACGGAGGGGGCGATGAATGGCCGCTGCGGGTATTTGAATGGCGCTAACCCGAACGCCATAACTTTGAGGCACTACAGATCTCAGGATGCCAGTTCCTGATGAGGCCGAAACTATTCAGCGAAACATGTTGAACAAGTAGGCATCTGAATACCCACTTGACTACCAGAGACCTCCAGTATCCTCCGGTATGCCACAGCCTGTATAATTACATACAAGGACATCAGAGTATGGGGTAATGTGTTGGACCATCTATACCTCCCTGTATGCCTGCATGAACTATTGCTTGCTGCATGTACCTAACCTTTCAAGCTTGTCATTGTCCGTGTTCCGCGATTGGGATCATGAGTGGACCCATGCATGCTGATACCTCTGTGAAGGCAACTGCTGTTTGAGTCCATTTTAAATGACAGACTGTCTGGGCGCGTACGTTAAAAAAGGGCGCCGGAAAAAAAGGGCGCAGGGTTTTAAAAGATAATCATGAATAACGTTTAAAAAAAAATTGTGTTATATTTCGTTTAAAAATAATGTTTTATAAAGTTATAAATCATTAAATAATGTGTATAAAATCGGCAATTTTAAAAACGTTAATCTTCCCTGTTTAAAAATTGAAATTTATAATAACGTTTTATAAAACATTAATAAGAATTTTACTAAAGCTATACCTAACCCTACTCTCACACAGAACCCTCCCTATACCTATCCCTAACCCCTAGACCCCCTGTTGGTGCCTAACCCTAAGACCCCTCTGGTGGTGCCTAACCCTAAGACCCCCCTGTTGGTGCCTAAACCTAAGACCCCCCCTGGTGGTGCCTAACCCTAAGACCCCCCTGTTGGTGCCTAAACCTAAGACCCCCCTGTTGGTGCCTAAACCTAAGACCCCCCTGTTGGTGCCTAAACCTAAGACCCCCCTGGTGGTGCCTAAACCTAAGACCCCCCTGTTGGTGCCTAAACCTACCCTGTTGGTGCCTAAACCTAAGACCCCCCTGTTGGTGCCTAAACATAAGACCCCCCTGTTGGTGCCTAAACCTAAGACCCCCCAGGTGGTGCCTAAACCTAAGACCCCCCTGTGATAAGCATTAATAACGTTTTTAAAAAATATGGTGCGGTTTTTCGTTTAAAAATGTAAAAAATAAATAAATAAATTGTACGTTTTTTCGTTTAAAAGTAATGTTTTAAAAAATATTGTACTGTTTTTCGTTTAAAAATAATGTTTAAAAAATTATAAATCATTAAATAATGTGTAATCATGAGAAACAGTTATAAAACATTAAAAGTCTCCGGGCGCCGCTTTTAAAACGTTCTTTTTCTCCGGCGCCCTTTTTTCCTGTTGGGCGCCGATTAGATTAAACGATATTTATTATGGGAGTGAATAGCGGAGCCCTTTTTGTCCACCTGCCTCATGCGCCCAAATTTCCTGCTTCTGTCTGGACATTGTACTTCCAACCTGCATGGTTGCCATTTGCTACATGCATACATGCTTCATCACTGTGTTTGAACTATAACAACATCTAAGTTTGCAAACATCTTTGCTTTAATTGCATGGCTTGCTGTCCATCTATGCTCAAGTGCCTCAGTGTTGATGCGTTAATTGCTGGAAGTAATTGCTGGAAGTACTCTATATATAGCTCTGGAGGTCCAATAAGCTTGTGAATGGGACTATCAGTGGAGCCTGCATCGTTTCTGGTTGTCATTTGAAGCAGGACAACTTAGTCAAAACAGGTGGAGATACACGGTCCTGATTACAATTACCCCCTTTTCTTTTGTGGCTCTTTCTATCATTTATTGTAGCACCATATACAGCAACTTGTGACTGATGGGCCAGGAGGCAAATTACTATACTGGATACAGGGGACTGCAGTCCCTCGTTATTCTCTTTTTAGTCAGTGGGATATAGTGACCTAACATGTTAATGTATGAGATCATCAATGCTTTTGTCTACTGATTTTAACATCTGTGTGTTTTTGTATTTGTAATAGTTGGATATATTAAAGATTTTTTCTATCGATTTTTTTCACATGCACCCACGAGTCAATCCTTTCCCTGTACCAGTTTATACTTATTTGTTGACATGGTGCATGTGAAGTATTATTTTGTATTTTCTACTAATATACACACTCTGGAAAGGGTGTGATTGGTTTTGTGTCTATAATCATTGGTCTTAATCAGACATCAGCCCACCGCATTTAGCAATTCTTTAATAAGTGAATCCAATTGGCTAGCCTGGGTCTTATTCACATGAAATGATACACAGAGAAAGGTATCGTGGATAAGAACCAAAATCTTTATTCCACCCTTGGCTTATAAAGGGCAAAACCACAAAATTATAATACAGGTAGGGGAATTTTTGCACAGGGTACAGAAATCTTATGCATCAATTTCCAAAATTACTTAATGTTCATCTTCTACAGAATGACATGTAGGCAGGAAATCTCATAAGGTGCACTGTTTCTTGGCATCCTGCCCAGACTATGTGGCAGGATGCTAGAATGGGTTTTAACATAGGATTCAGCAACAAATATGTTCTTGTGGTTGGCTTCAAACAGAGCTGCTAGAGAGATTACCTACATCTTAATAACACATCTTCAAACAAAGGTGCTAGAGAGATGACCTACATCCTAATAACACATCTTAATATGGCGTCTTTGGCCTTACTATGCACTTTAGCTGAGCCTCAATGTGTATGCCTTACAGTCCATAAACTGAGCATAGTACCCTAATAGTAAGATTATATGGATATATCAATGCTTATTTCCTTTCCTTGCATATTTATGTATATAAGGAAAAAAAGAGTATCAGTTAGATAATAGCAAATAAGTGAAAGTATCATTATACTGTTTCCAGCTACTAGCTGTCAGGAACTTAAAGCAAGTGTTCCTGGCTGTACACCCAGAATGTGGTTACGTGTTCGAGGTTTTTTGACGCAGATGTAGTTTAAAGTGGAGCGGAAAAGAGGAAGATGTACCGGAATGGCTTGACCTGCGGTGTGTGCTTCAAAGACTAAATTTCTACATCAAAAGGAGTCAGTTGGTACAGCGTGTCCTGTATAGCTGGTAACTTGTAACCTATAAACTAAATACTGAATATTATCCGAGAGGCTTATGCTAAAGATCCATTGTCTCTTATGCAGACCCTATGACGTCTGAGAGACAAAATGGCTCCCGGCTAAACATTTATGCCAAGCTGTGATGTATATCAATATTATCCTACTTCTCTTATATAATATAAGGCTGAACAGAGGCGCCAAAAAGGTTAAAAGCAATAATTAAAATATTAAAAAATGCTTAGGAGGTAGCCGTGGACTTACCCCCTTCAAGCAGACACAAGCAACTGTGTATTTCAACAAAAAATGAATTTATTGGTACACTCCAGGGTATTGTTTACAACGCGTTTCGCAGGACTATCCCTGCTTCATCAGGCAGTAGAGGTAGGAGTACACAGCAAAATGTCGGAATCGCACCTGGCGCCTTTATGGATGTGTGTATGAGCAAGCAAAATATATTGATTAACTAATAATGAATGATAAAGGAGTGATAACTGACCTCTGCCTGTTTATTCACTTATATAGCCTGGCGATTCTGTACCTCTGCCTATCTGACCAGTTGTCGACCTCGGCCTGATTACTCATTTTGTTATTGCCTGCCAATTTTGTACCTGACCAATCTGATCTGTTGCTGACTCGATTTGCCTGACCATTCTATATATCTGTTTGTACTGCCTTCTACTGTCACTGTATGTAAGACTTTACCCTTTCAGGGAAAGTCTATTTATTGTCTGTCTGCTAGTGCCCACACACACTAGCAAATCGTTACAGTGATTAAGATGTGGAATGTATTGCCACAGGAAGTAGTTATGGCAAATTCTATACCTGCATTTAAAGGGGGCTTAGATGCTTTCCTGGTGTTGAAAGACATCCATGGCTACAATTGCTAGGAATACCCAATGATGTTGATCCAGGGATTTTATCTGATTGCCATCTGGCGTTGGGAAGGATTTTTTTCCCTTTTGGGGCTAATTGGACCATGCCTTGTAAGGGTTTTTTGCCTTCCTCTGGCTCAACAGGGATATGTGAGGGAGCAGGCTGATATTGTACTTTGTTCTCTGGTTGAACCCGATGGACGTATGTCTTTTTTCAACCCAAGTAACTATGTAACTATGTAATAACGTATCCAAATGAAATGACCCCCGGTTATTGAAAGCTCCATATGACCACTCCGAGTAACTAAGCCGCTCAAGGAAAGGAATACCCAGAGCCCTACCCACCTGTTTATATACTTCTTTGCTAAAGGAACAGTCCAACAGAAAATGGTCCATGGTGTCCTCCTCACTACCACACTCCTCATGAGGACAACCACAATCCCGATCTCCTATGAATTTCAGATTTCACCTAACAAAGAGTCTGCCTGTAAGGCTTGGTGGTGTATTCTCCACAGTCAGCATGCAACGCATGAGCTGGCGTGGAGGAGGTACACACACTAGCACAAGGAAACAGGCTAGGAACAGGAAACAGTAACAGAACAGGATACAGAAGGATTCGTTATCTCTTCGCAGAGATGAACGCAATCCACAAACGGTAACAGGACAGGATTCAGAAGGATTCGTTATCTCCTCGCAGAGATGAACGCAATCCACGAACAGGACCAGGAGCAGGATACTAGCTCAGCACGGGTGCTCACGATACGCACAAACTACCAAAACGTGCTGGAAAGCTGACTAACTGCACACAGGATATAAACAGTTCGTGTACGTATACATCAGCGACACTGATGTATCAACGTAACACGAATACAAGGAAAATAATAAACGTGCTGGTATGCATATATATGGGCAATGAACCAATATATGATGCAAAACCAGCAAAGTATCTTTTAGAACAAGAAACACGATCGGGGGCTGAAGCGACAGCAAGACAAGCTTAAACTGAAGCTATGAAAACCCAAGGAAACCCTGCAGGAAGCAGATCTTTATATTGAGGTCATCCAATGGGAGCAGACATGCAGATTCCCACACAGGCGAATGATAATCAGTCACAAGCTGACAGCAGGGAAAGGCAGACAAAGCTATGCAGCTTGCATGGAAATAGATCAGAACTGCCTGAGCTGCAGCACTACTGCTTCCAGCAATACCTGCTGCAGCAGCGATCATTACAGTACAACCGCCCTTAAAAGCGGATTCCAGACGCTTTTCAAAACTGAAATTCCCAACAAAACAGTCTGACTGATAATTCATGATGACCGGGACAGCCCGGCAAGACCGAATTCCAGAATCAGTCCCCACAAGACTGGACCCATCAGAACCAGAACCTATAGAACCATGCCCATCAGTACTACAAGCCCCAGTGTGACACCCATCAGAACCATGATTTCCAGAAGAAAGCCCTCCGAAACTCCCTGAGCGATACCCACCGCCTTCCAGGAACCGTTCAAAAACGCCAAAGCCTTTGCAATGCCCACTGGGACTGTCTTTACCAACACAAAACCCACTGTTGAACCAGTCCAAGGCACCAGGACAAGTTTTCTCAGAGACCTCCCAGAACACCTTGAAGCTCCAAAGAGATCCCCATAGGTCAGAACGCCCCTTAGGCTCACATGGAGAACTATCAAGAACCCCTATGGAACCTAGGGCAATTCCCGAGTCAGGGCCACAAGGACAAACATCAAGATCAGGGCTTTCAGGGACCAGAACCATCTCTGGGCATGCAGGCAGACTGGCAACATCAGAACATGTTCCCACCAAGGAAGCATCAGAGCACGCTAACACCTTAGACACACTTGGGCATTCTGGCACACAAAGAACATCTGGGCACACTGGCACAAGAGAAACCCCTGGGCATGTCAAGGAACTGTGAGCCTCAGGGTCAGCCAAGACAGGACCAAAACCAGGACTGGCCAAAAAAAAATCATCATGACTAGACTTCGCAACTACTGGACTTTTACACGAGAATGCAGGATCAGACTTAGATGTCGCTGATTCCAGCAAAGTCAGTAACAAATCAGATTCAGGGGCACTAACAAGACAGGACAAATCTTCTGATGTATGCACTGAACCAGATAGGGACTCCACAACTACCTCTGGACTGGACAGAGACTCATCTAATACACTGGATTGGAGCTCATGAGGCGCTGCAGAACAAGTCAGTATTGCAGCAGCCCCCACTGGACTAGGCAAAACTGAGGAATTCCCTGGACAGGAAGGGGACTCTGGAACCTCTGCCACAGCGGCCAGAGAACCAGAATCTTCCAGGATACAGGGCTGGGTTTCAGGAACACTCATCAGACCGGACTGAAATTCTGAGATTTCTATTATTTTGACCAGAGAATCAGAATTATCCATGTTACAGGGCAAGACTTCTGAAACATTCAGAGGACAGGGCTGGAGTTCCTCGGCTGTTACAACACTGGAGAGGGCGAGGACAATATTTCAATGGCTTCTGCTTTGCTAGGCAGAAATTCATCAAGTTTTATTAGAGCAGACTGTAATTCCAAAACAGCTGCTAGACAAGTGAATATTACTGCAACACCAACTGAGGTAAGCAGTGCCTCAGACTCCTCTGCTAGAGGGTCTGAAGTATCCAAAGTACTGGGTGAAGCATAAGACTCTGCGACCACAGCTTCACTGGACAGGATCACTGAACAGTCCATATTGCAGGGCAAAACCATGGAAGCACCTGCTGGACAGCATAATGATTCTGTGACCTGAGTTTCATTGGAGAGATCTACTGCACAATTCATGGTACAGGGCAAATTTACTGGAACATTTTCTGAACAAGGTAATAATTCTGCGATTTCAGGTTCACATAGCAGATGCTCTGAGCTATTCACGATACAGGGCAAATTTACTGGAATATTTTTTGAACAAGGTAATAATTCTGCGATTTCAGGTTCACATAGCAGATGCTCTGAGCTATTCACGAAACTAGAGCGAGGTGTAGAAACAGGAAGATCAAGACACAATGTTTGCGCATCTGAATCACCATTCATTTGTAAAATTGGAAAATGCAGATGCTGGGGTTCTGAGGTTTCTAGACAGGATTGCTGGGACTCGGAAACTGATGTAGTGCATCTATTGGCATCTGCTGGATCAGACAGGAGTTGAACTTTATTAACACAAGTAATTTCTGCAGAAGTGTTTGCAGAGACAGGCAAGATTTTTCTGGTGTCTGTTTCACTGAACAAAGAGTCATGAGTACTGGCTAGGCTGGACTCGGAAGTCAGCAGGACCTCTGGATTCTCTGCTGAGAAATTTGCGCAGGGCAAGGTTAAGAATGTATCAGTGGCTTCTGTTTTACTGGTAAGTAACACTGAGTTATCCATGGTACAGGGTAGAATTGCAGGAACTTCAATTTCACACAAAAAGAGCTCCGAATCACCTGCTGAATCAGCCAAAGGTGCTGAAGCAGGCGGGTCAGAACGCCAAATTTGCGAATTCGGAGTCACATAAAAATCATCCAAAATCAGTTCCCACACATCAATCAATGGAGCCACAAAGTCATACCCACACACACCAGTTTTTATTAGGTTATAGGCAGACTTAATGCATGCATTCAATACTAATTCACTTTTTGCACTGTAAAATTGACAAAATGAACTTGAATCATTCTTCCATTCATTGACCAGAGCTTCCATCTCTCCTTTCTCAAATGGAGGATTCCAAGCATACTTAACAGGCAGATCATGGTTTGCAGATATGATTGTAGCAGGGACATATATTGGGTTAATTAGCAGATGATTGGCAGATTCCTTATTCCTAAGAATCTCCAATACCTGTAGCAAGTGCTGAACTGTAGTGTATGCAAACTTTCCTTGCTTCACAAATAAGTTGATTTGTTCAATACTCTGTAATATCTCCTCATAATCATACTCAGATAATTCTTTTAAACAAAAATCTTTATTTTCCCTAGCCAGGGAGGAAAGTTCATTAGTAGTTTCATAAGTCCATTTAACTCCCCTGAAAGACAATTGCATTTCATTATCTGTTAATGGCAGAATCTCATTATAGGTCTCAGTCGCTAAGGATAACGACTCTGCAGATCGGACACGTTTCTTAGAACGTTTGCGTTTTGCCTTAGACCCTGCTGTTTTTGGTGATTTATTCAAGGCTGCAGGAAAATTATCATTAACACTTTCTGCTTGCTGAACATTTTTGCAAGCAATTGAAGGAGAAGCTGATTGGCCTGCTGCCAGGAGTTCATTAAGAGGAAAAGGCAATGGATCTATGCGCAACCAGTTATGGATCACAAACGCTAGAAATTCCAGCGGTCTCTCTTTCAAATCGGAATGATTGAGAACATCAAATGCCCACTGGAATAATTCCCCTTTAAACAAAATATAACTTAGTTGGAGTGCCCAGGTTGAAACAGGAGTCGCTTGGAGATCGGGATTGGCCAGGAACCTGGCACATTCAGAGAAAAACTCATTTTCTGTTTCAGAGTTAAGTTCTTCAAATTTCTTAAAGGAACAGGAACCATAATTAACAGTGTCATACTTTCTGGGAATCCCCCCCACAATGGGGATTGGTACTGGGGTTTTCATAATGTAAGGCTTGGTGGTGTATTCTCCACAGTCAGCATGCAACGCATGAGCTGGCGTGGAGGAGGTACACACACTAGCACAAGGAAACAGGCTATCCCTAGTATAGTGGAGGAGAGGACTGACTCCAATAGGAGATTGTGGCGCACAGAGCCGGTGCAGATCTGACAGCCACAAACAATGCTTACGTTATAACGTCTCAGTGCAAAGTAGTGCTGAGCGCATAAACCAGAACTGAGGAGATCAGGACAGGTAGACAGAGTGAACGCTTGCTAGCTAGCGGCTACTTAGCGACAGCAAGCGTCCAAAACCAGACAGACTGGAATGAGGCAGCCAATGCGATTGCAGCGATGGCGTGCCTCACAAAGACAGGACAGGATAGTCAGGAAACAGCAGGATCAAGATAGATGAACGCAACACAGACAAATATACAATAAGTATGTTTTCCTAGCGTATTACAATTACAGCTATCAATGAAACTATTTGTAACGTCTGACTAACATATGTATATATCGGCAATGAACCGATATATGACATAAGCAGGAACGCTGACTAGGACTGGAGTAATACAGGGAACAGGACTCAGAAGGATTCACTATCTCTTCGCAGAGATGAACGCAATCCACAAACGGTAACAGAACAGGATTCAGAAGGATTCGTTATCTCTTCGCAGAGATGAACGCAATCCGCAAACAGTAACAGAACAGGATACAGAAGGATTCGTTATCTCTTCGCAGAGATGAACGCAATCCACAAACGGTAACAGGACAGGATTCAGAAGGATTCGTTATCTCCTCGCAGAGATGAACGCAATCCACGAACAGGACCAGGAGCAGGATACTAGCTCAGCACGGGTGCTCACGATACTCGCAAACTACCAAAACGTGCTGGAAAGCTGACTAGCTGCACACAGGATATAAACAGTTCGTGTACGTATACATCAGCGACACTGATGTATCAACGTAACACGAATACAAGGAAAATAATAAACGTGCTGGTATGCATATATATGGGCAATGAACCAATATATGATGCAAAACCAGCAAAGTATCTTTTAGAACAAGAAACACGATCGGGGGCTGAAGCGACAGCAAGACAAGCTTAAACTGAAGCTATGAAAACCCAAGGAAACCCTGCAGGAAGCAGATCTTTATACTGAGGTCATCCAATGGGAGCAGACATGCAGATTCCCACACAGGTGAATGATAATCAGTCACAAGCTGACAGCAGGGAAAGGCAGACAAAGCTATGCAGCTTGCATGGAAATAGATCAGAACTGCCTGAGCTGCAGCACTACTGCTTCCAGCAATACCTGCTGCAGCAGCGATCATTACACTGCCATGGAAGGAGAGCCAAGCCAAATCCCTTTGTTAGGAATCCTATTAGAACAAAGCAATTACAATCCCTCCTTCATAATCGGGCTTGGGCAATCTCTCAAAGCCAATGGATCTTGAAAAAGGTTTCAATCCCTCTCCACCAGGACTTTCCTAGGGGTCGAGATGACATCCTCCCTCGTCAATTCCCATTGCCTAAAAACTTTCAGACATGGTGTGACATAAGCCGGGAGATAATCATTACTAGCCCTCTATCTTTTCACTAATCCACCCTCTTCCCAACGCCTGAGAAAAGGCTTAAAGAGAGTCTGAAGCGAGAATAAATCTCGCTTCAGACCTCATAAATAGCAGGGGCATGTGTGCCCCTGCTAAACCACCATTATCCCGCGGCTTAACGGGGGTCCCTGATCCCCCAAATCCCCTTGGTGCAGCGGGGGAGCGCTTCCTAGTTGGGGCAGGGCTAACCACCGCAGCCCTGCCCCACACGCGTCTGTCAGCACGTATCTCCACCTCTCCCCTGCCCCTCTCAGTCTTCCTTCACTGAGAGGGGTGGGGGAGAGGCGGCGATGCGCCGCTGATAGACGCGACTGGAGGTAGGGCTGCAGCCGTTATCCCTGCCTCTAGGAGCGACCAAGTCTGCGACCAAGTGTTGCAGAGGGGGGTTTGGGGGTGAAGGGACCCCCGTTTAGCGGCGCGATAGCGGCGGTTTAGCAGGGGCACACGTGCCCCTGCTAACTTTGAGCTCTGAAGCAAGATTTATTCTCACTTCAGAGTCTCTTTAAACCAAGACTGGAAAATACCCATCCATCCAGGCAGTTCCTCCAAATACATTTTACCAAAATTGTTCTTAATAAATAACAAGGAGAAGAAAACCACCGGGTTAACCATACCTAGGCCACCCTCCTGCCTGGACCGATAAGTGATGTTTCTATTTATGTGATTCATCTTATTTCCCCAAAGCATTTGGAAAAAACAAGCTGTAAATTATTGTGTGAAGAAAGACTGGCAAAATACAGACAAAACTGACATATAAAATCATTGGAATCAAATAAGTTTGATAATGCCAATCCTTTCTCTGAAAGTCAATCGCCAACCTTTCCAGCGGACCACCTCAGCCTCAGCACATTCTAGTGTGCCTACCCAATTTTGGTTACCATAATCACCAGTGTCAAATTCTATGCCAAGGATTTGTTTTGGAGTATAATAATAAACTTGTTGTCATAAAACTGACGGTATCTTGTCTGCTTCGGGGAGGCGAGTCCACCACCGCGTACGTACAAAAAGGGCGCCCGGACAAAAAGGGCGCGGGGTGTAAACTCTAAATAATAATTAATCATTAATAGGGTTTATAAAAATAGTGTGCTATATTGCGTTTACAAATAGAGTTGGGCCGAACCTCCGATTTTAGGTTCGCGAACCGGGTTCGCGAACTTTCGCGGAACGTTCGGTTCGCGTTAAAGTTCGCGAACCGCAATAGACTTCAATGGGGATGCGAACTTTGAAAAAAAAAATAATTATGCTGGCCACAAAAGTGATGGAAAAGATGTTTCAAGGGGTCTAACACCTGGAGGGGGGCATGGCGGAGTGGGATACACGCCAAAAGTCCCCGGGAAAAATCTGGATTTGACGCAAAGCAGCGTTTTAAGGGCAGAAATCACATTGAATGCTAAATGACAGGCCTAAAGTGCTTTAAAACATCTTGCATGTGTATACATCAATCAGGTAGTGTAATTAAGGTACTGCTTCACACTGACACACCAAACTCAATAGGTATGCAGTGGCGTGTTCACTAAACAGGTATACAGTGGCGGGTCCACTGAACAGAACAGGTATATAGTGGCGGGTTCACAGAACAGGTATACAGTGGCGGGTCCACTGAACAGAACAGGTATACAGTGGCGGGTTCACAGAACAGGTATGCAGTGGCAGGATCACTGAACACAATAGGTATGCAGTGGCGTGTTCACTAAACAGGTATACAGTGGCGGGTCCACTGAACAGAACAGGTATACAGTGGCGGGTCCACTGAACAGAACAGGTATACAGTGGCGGGTCCACTGAACAGAACAGGTATACAGTGGCGGGTCCACTGAACAGAACAGGTATACAGTGGCGGGTTCACAGAACAGGTATGCAGTGGCAGGATCACTGAACACAATAGGTATGCAGTGGCGTGTTCACTAAACAGGTATACAGTGGCGGGTCCACTGAACAGAACAGGTGTACAGTGGCGGGTCCACTGAACAGAACAGGTATACAGTGGCGGGTCCACTGAACAGAACAGGTATACAGTGGCGGGTTCACAGAACAGGTATACAGTGGCGGGTCCACTGAACAGAACAGGTATACAGTGGCGGGTTCACAGAACAGGTATGCAGTGGCAGGATCACTGAACACAATAGGTATGCAGTGGCGTGTTCACTAAACAGGTATACAGTGGCGGGTCCACTGAACAGAACAGGTATACAGTGGCGGGTTCACTGAACAGGTATACAGTGGCGGGTCCACTGAACAGAACAGGTATACAGTGGCGGGTTCACAGAACAGGTATGCAGTGGCAGGTTCACTGAACACAACAGGTATGCAGTGGCGGGTTCACAGAACAGGTATACAGTGGCGGGTCCACTGAACAGAACAGGTATACAGTGGCGGGTTCACTGAACAGGTATACAGTGGCGGGTCCACTGAACAGAACAGGTATACAGTGGCGGGTTCACAGAACAGGTATGCAGTGGCAGGTTCACTGAACACAACAGGTATGCAGTGGCGGGTTCACTGAACAGGTATACAGTGGCGGGTCCACTGAACAGAACAGGTATACAGTGGCGGGTCCACTGAACAGAACAGGTATACAGTGGCGGGTCCACTGAACAGAACAGGTATACAGTGGCGGGTTCACAGAACAGGTATACAGTGGCGGGTCCACTGAACAGAACAGGTATACAGTGGCGGGTTCACAGAACAGGTATGCAGTGGCAGGATCACTGAACAGGTATGCAGTGGCAGGATCACTGAACAGGTATGGAGTGGCAGGATCACAGTACAGGTATGCAGTGGGCTGAGGGCTCACTGAACAGAACAGGTATGCAGTGGCAGGATCACTGAACAGGTATGGAGTGGCAGGATCACAGTACAGGTATGCAGTGGGCTGAGGGCTCACTGAACAGAACAGGTATGCAGTGGCAGGATCACTGAACAGGTATGCAGTGGCAGGATCACAGTACAGGTATGCAGTGGGTTGAGGGCTCACTGAACAGAACAGGTATGCAGCCAGGAAGAAGTTAAGCCTAACTAATCTTTCCCTATATGAGAGACTGCAGCAGCTCGCCCTACTCTCACTAATGCAGGCACACGAGTGGCCGTAATGGCCGCCGCTGCCTGCCTTATATAAGGGGGGGGGGTGGGGCTCCAGGGGCTAGTGTAGCCTAATTGGCTACACTGGGCCTGCTGACTGTGATGTAGAGGGTCAAAGTTGACCCTCAGTGCATTATGGGGCGAACCGAACTTCTTCCGCAAAAGGTTCGCGTGCGGTACCCGCACGCGAACCACCTACGTTCGCGCGAACCACGTTCGCCGGCGAACCGTTCGGCCCAACTCTATTTACAAATAATGTTTAACAAAATTATAAATCATTAAATAATGTTTATGAAGTCGGAAATTGTGAAAACGTTAATCTTCCCTGTTTCTAAACTTAAACTTATAATTACGTTTATGAAAAAAACAATAATATATGTTTAATTGTTATAATTCTATATTATTGTGAATAACCTTCATTTACGGTTGGTTCTTATAATAAAATCAGAAAATATTCTTTATAACGATGATATAAATATAACTACGTTCGTAATCAGTGGTGCTCAGCAGAGCTCGAATATTCGAGTAGCTCGAATATTCGAGCTCTTTTCCAGCTATTCGAGCTCGGTATTCGAGCTCCGAATAGCTGTAGCTATTCGAATGGGCTATTCGAGTACACTCGAATAGCCCATTCACTATTCGAGCTATTCGAGCAAACGGCGCTATTCGAGCTCGGTACCGAGCTCGAATAGCGTCATAGCCCAGATTGATGTCCTTAGAGCCAATCAGAGGGCTCCCAGGCCCTCTGACGGCAGCCAATCACAGAGGGGGACCCTGGCCAGCCCCTACCCTATAAATAGCGGCCGCCATGTTCCGTTTCTCCGTGCTTGCCTGAGACTTGTACAGAGAGAGAGTTGCTCCTTTGTGCTTTGGCTTAGCAAGAGCTCTATTGTGGTCATTTACCTAGCGTTTTTGCTCACATACACCTCCTATACACACCTATATTGTTGTTAGTTAGTTAGACATTGTATTTTAGTTAGTAGCATTTGTGTTACATAGAGACAGGCCAGCTGCTGCAGGCTTACAGCTTTAGGCCTCAGGGCCTTGCCTGTGTGGGCAGCTGTCCTCCTGTCCTCTGTTTATTTCTCTCTATTCTATACCAGTATTTCTGCTGTCCTTTACTACTGATTGTATTAGTATTGTAGTTATATACTGTAACTGTACTAGGACACTCACTGTCACTGTTCATAGGCTACTAGCTGCTCCTGCGTGTGTGCACTCACTTTCTGTGTACACACTACACACACTCTATTTCCTTCTGATAACTGATTGATTATTGTAATTGATTATTGTAATTAGTTAGTTGTACTTACTGTTACTACTTACTGTACTAGGAGTCTAGGACACTCAGTCACTGTTCATAGGCTACTAGCTCCTGCGTGTGTGCACTCACTGTCTGTGTACACACACTACACACACTCTATTTCCTTCTGATAACTGATTGATTATTGTAATTAGTTAGTTGTTTGTACTTACTGTTACTACTTACTCTTACTGTACTAGGAGTCTAGGACACTCAGTCACTGTTCATAGGCTACTAGCTCCTGCGTGTGTGCACTCACTGTCTGTGTACACACTACACACACTCTATTTCCTTCTGATAACTGATTGATTATTGTAATTAGTTAGTTGTTTGTACTTACTGTTACTACTTACTCTTACTGTACTAGGAGTCTAGGACACTCAGTCACTGTTCATAGGCTACTAGCTCCTGCGTGTGTGCACTCACTGTCTGTGTACACACACTACACACACTCTATTTCCTTCTGATAACTGATTGCTTATTGTAATTAGTTAGTTGTACTTACTGTTACTACTTACTCTTACTGTACTAGGAGTCTAGGACACTCAGTCACTGTTCATAGTCTACTAGCTCCTGCGTGTGTGCACTCACTGTCTGTGTACACACACTACACACACTCTATTTCCTTCTGATAACTGATTGATTATTGTAATTAGTTAGTTGTTTGTACTTACTGTTACTACTTACTCTTACTGTACTAGGAGTCTAGGACACTCAGTCACTGTTCATAGGCTACTAGCTCCTGCGTGTGTGCACTCACTTTCTGTGTACACACTACACACACTCTATTTCCTTCTGATAACTGATTGATTATTGTAATTGAATATTGTAATTAGTTAGTTGTACTTACTGTTACTACTTACTGTACTAGGAGTCTAGGACACTCAGTCACTGTTCATAGGCTACTAGCTCCTGCGTGTGTGCACTCACTGTCTGTGTACACACACTACACACACTCTATTTCCTTCTGATAACTGATTGATTATTGTAATTAGTTAGTTGTTTGTACTTACTGTTACTACTTACTCTTACTGTACCAGGAGTCTAGGACACTCAGTCACTGTTCATAGGCTACTAGCTCCTGCGTGTGTGCACTCACTGTCTGTGTACACACACTACACACACTCTATTTCCTTCTGATAACTGATTCATTATTGTAATTAGTTAGTTGTACTTACTGACTGTTACTACTTACTTACTTACTGTACTAGGGACACTCACTCAGTCACTGTTCATAGGCTAGCTCCTGCGCGTGTTTGCGCGTGCGTGCACTTACTGTCTGTAGTGTACACACACTAAATTTACTTGTGATTACTACTGATTATTGTAACTGCTAGTTGTACTTCCTGACTGTTACTACTTACTTACTGTACTAGGGACACTCACTCAGTCACCTCACCCACCAACCCACTCCATTAAAGTACCCCACTTTTCACCCGCCCTTTTAAAAAACTTTTGTCTATACGCCCAAAACATCGAAGATGTCTGGAAGTGGCAGCCAGCGCGGTTTGGGCAAGGGGAAGGGCAGCAAGGGAATCAGGAGGAGAGGGAGCAGCATTGTGGCAGGCCGCGGCCGCGCCACCATGCACAGTTCCGCAGCAGCAGCAGCGTCAGTGGCTAACATTCCTCCCATAGCCACTGGCCGTGGACGCCTTGGGCGCCGCCCAGCAGGAGCATCTGCAACTCACGCTGCAGAGACACAGCAGCAGCAGCGTGTAGCACCTGCTCCGATTTTCCTCCAGCCGGGTCGGAAACGTCCCATTGAGGAAAAGCATGCAGACACTGTGGTGCAACTCATGATGGAGGATGAGCAGCCCGCCATCAGCTCTGCATCCGAGGCCTCCACCCTCACCACCACCACCACCACCACCCCTGTTCGCAGCAGCCGCCCAGCAGGGTCTGGGGAGGAGGCCAGTTCACCGTCACAAGTTGGCGACCTGTCACTCAGCAGTATTTTTACCCCAGGCACCATCAGGGTATTGTCTGCTGTTATTGGCGATTTTGAGGAGGAGATGCTGATGGGCACTTTGGGGGATGAGGGATTGGACAGCAAGACTGTGGCGACAGTCAAGCAGCCCATCCATGCATCAGGAGAGGAGTTTGGGGGGTCATCATCCCAGCAGGACATGTTTCAGGAGGGGGAGGATGATGATGACCCGGTGACAGACAGAGACTGGGTGCCACCACCTCCAGGGGATGTCGTCCTCAGCAGCTCTGAGGAGGAGGAGGAGGAGGATGCTCTTGTAGGCCTTGCAAGGAGGCGCATCATTGCAAGCATTGGCAGCAGTAGGCAGGTCCCACAGCCTGCTGGTGTCTCAGGCTCAGCAGCAGCAGCAGCAGCATCTGCCAGTACCACCACCAGCCGCACCCAAGCCCCCCAAGCCCCCCCCCAACCACCACAGGGAGACAGGCAGCAGCGCTTCCATGCCGTAGGGGGATGTTTCTGTCACCAATCTGGCGATATTTCACCATGCCCACTGTGTACAGCAAGTACGCCACTTGCAACCACTGTCAGCGGAAGTTGAGCAGAGGTGCAGACACCTTAAAGTTCAGCACCAGCTCGCTCATCAACCACCTTGCTGCGAAACATTTCCACCAGCATGAGGAGTTCCAGAGACTGAAGGCATCTGGTGCTGGCAGTGGCACCACACCCATCACTGCACAGCCTTCAGCAGCAGCAGCAACAGCAGCCACCCGCCCTCCTGCTCCTCCAGCAGCACCAGCAGGAGTGCGGAAACGCACTGCTCCTCCCCCCTCTGCAACTCCTGCCGCCGACACTGAGGCCTGTTCTGGCAGCCAGTCCTCAGTGGCCTCCTCCGCTGTGTCTGCTGATTCCCGTGCCAGCAAAAGGCCACGCCAGAGCCTTTTGAGCGAGTCCTTCCAGGGGGTGGTTAGGGCTCTGCCTCCCAGCAGCCGTCGCGTGCGGCAGCTGAACGGCTTGCTGGCACGGGCCATGTGCTCCCAACTCCTGCCGTACACGCTCGTGCAGGAGGGGAGCGACATTCGTGCGCTGCTTGCTTGCGCAGCCCCAGACTGGCAGCTCCCCAGCAGACACTTTTTCTCCCGCAAGGCCATTCCTGCACTGCACCGCTTTGTGATGGCCAATGTGGAGCGAGGGCTGGAGCACGCGGTTGGTGAAAGGGTCCACGTCACCATGGATTCCTGGAGCAGCCGCTTCGGGACAGGCCGCTACCTGTCCTTCACTGTCCACTGGGTCAGCTTGGTGGAAGGGGGTGAGGATGGGAGAGCAGCAGCGGGCACAGCAGCAGCAGCAACACAGTGGGTGGTGCCACCCCGCAGGGTCAGGGGAACTGCAGCAGGTTCCTCCGATCCTCTGCCATCCTCCGGCACACCTGGCCAAACCCCCCGCCTCAGCAGCAGCGTGAAGGCCCGCCACTGCCAAGCGCTGCTGCACTTGGTCAGCCTTGGGAAGACCAAGCTGACGGCAACCAATGTGTTGGCCAAACTCCAGGAGCAGGAGAGGATTTGGCTGACCCCCAGAGGCCTCAGAGTCGGAGAGGTGGTGGCCGACAATGGGGCCAATCTGGTTGCCGCAATAGACAGGGGAAACCTGACCCACATCCCCTGTCTTGCCCACGTGCTGAACCTGGTGGTGCAGAAGTTCTTGCGCACCTACCAGGGGATGGGCGAACTGCTGGAAACGGCAAGGAACGTTGTGCGTCACTTCCGGCGCTCGGCTGCAGCCTGTGTGAGCCTGGAAGACGTGCAAAAGGAGCTGGATCTGCCACGCCATCGGCTGATCCTTGACGTTCCGACTCGCTGGAACTCCACCCTGGCGATGTTGGAGCGTCTGGTTGAACAGAAGCACGCTGTCAACCAGTACCTTGCCCTGGCCACTGTTTCCGCCGCTCAGAGAAGGGACAAGACCAGCAACATCCCGTCCATCGTCCCCGATGATGACTGGAGGCACATGCAGCAGGTGTGCTTAGTGCTGGCTCCCTTTCTGCAGGCCACTAACATGGTGAGCAGGGACCATGCTATGGTCTGCGAGTGGGTGCCCCTGGTTTGTCTGCTGAACAGGGCCCTCGATGCTTTGCTGGAACAGGGAGCGGCAGCCTTGGACCAGCAGGAGCGGCAAGCAGCTGCACAGTCCACCTCTGAGGGGGAGGAGGAGGAGGACTTGGTGGAGGTCCCTGACCTTGCTGGTGATGAGGGGGAGCAGCACAGTGCAGCTGAGTTGGTGCGGGGGTGGAGAGAGGATGAGGCTGACGAGGCAGAGGAGGAGGATGAGGACAGCAGCACTGCCGTCGATGTGCCAGCAGACGTGGCCCGCCTCTTCCCAATGGCAGCGCACATGCTGACGTGCCTGCGCAGAGACCCCAGGGTGATCCAGATGAAGCAGAGGGAGGACATCTGGATCAGCATGATGTTGGACCCACGCCTCAAGGGGAAGTTGAGCCAGTTCCTGCCGCCTGCAGGAGGAGACCCAGCGCAACAAATAAGGAGCTTGCAGCAGGCCCTTGTTGAGCGCTTGGAGGAAGCCTTCCCCCAGCCTTCCACCCCCACTGTCCAGCAGCCAGCACAGAGGCAGCAGCAGGTGCCTGCATCCAGCAGCAAGCGCCCCACAGACCTGCTGTCTCTCAGCCATGAGCTCTACAGGACTGTAGAGGCTCCGGCAGCAGTGACTAGAGAGGAGGTGCATGCAGCAGCATCCTCCACCGGTCACAGCCAGCGCCTGACCCGCATGGTGGCTGACTACATGGGGTCCTACAGCGGGCTTGACAGCGATGCCCCTGTTGATCCCATGGAGTATTGGGTCAAGCGCCTGGAGATCTGGAGCGAGCTGGCGCAGTACGCCCTGGAAGTGCTGTCCTGCCCCCCTTCCAGCGTGCTGTCCGAGCGCTGCTTCAGTGCAGCTGGTGGTGTGGTCACGAGAAACGCTCACGTCTGTCTCACAAGTCTGTGGACAGACTGACGTTTCTCAAGATGAACCAGGCGTGGGTGGAAGGCGAGTTCCTGGCCCCTGTTGTCGGCGAGAGGGGGACATGAACTGGCTAAGAACCATCGTTAATGTGCCTTACCACCCTTTACCACCTCCTGGCTCCTGCTCACTAAGCCAGCCTGGTTCACTTTGACTATTACGTCGCCTGCAGCCACACATTTTACACCTACAGTGGGCTGCTGTGTACTGCCCTTCTGCTGTCTGTCTGTGTTTCCCACTGCCAGGGTACACAGATTTACCTTCTGCTGCCACTCTGCCACCAGCTATTACGTCAAACAATAGCTATATATCTGTGTAATTTGTTTTACAAACAAAACCAAAAAACCATTAAAAAAAAAAAGGTTTAATTTTTCTGAGGTGCCCGGGTTGAAAACTGTGTTGTCCCAGTTGTGTATTGGACACGATGTGGGCTGCACGACTGCTGTCTGGGACCTCCTGTTGTGTTCATTTACGGCCTGGTATCACCGCTAGGTACCAGGGCTATTATGTCACGCTGCCTGCCTGCTGCCACACTCACACTACTCCTCCATTCCTCCTGCTGCTGCTGTCTGTCTGTGTTTCCCACTGCCAGGGTACACAGAATTACCTTCTGCTGCCAGTCTGCCACCAGCTATTACGTCAAACAATAGCTGCACACATAATTACTCCTCCATTCCTCCTGCTGCTGCTGCTGCTGTCTGTCTGTCTGTGTTTCCCACTGCCAGGGTACACAGATTTACCTTCTGCTGCCACTCTGCCACCAGCTATTACGTCAAAAAATAGCTATATCTGTGTAATTGGTTGTAAAAACAAAACCAAAAAAACCAACAAAAAAAAAAAGGTTTAATTTTTCTGAGGTGCCCGGGTTGAAAACTGTGTTGTCCCAGTTGTGTATTGGACACGATGTGGGCTGCACGACCGCTGTCTGGGACCTCCTGTTGTGTTCATTTACGGCCTGGTATCACCGCTAGGTACCAGGGCTATTATGTCACGCTGCCTACCTGCTGCCACACTCACACTACTCCTCCATTCCTCCTGCTGATGCTGCTGTCTGTCTGTGTTTCCCACTGCCAGGGTACACAGAATTAGCTTCTGCTGCCACTCTGTCACCAGCTATTACGTCAAACAATAGCTGCTCACATTACTTCTCCATTCCTCCTGCTGCTGCTGCTGTCTGTCTGTGTTTCCCACTGCCAGGGTACACAGATTTACCTTCTGCTGCCACTCTGCCACCAGCTATTACGTCAAACAATAGCTATATCTGTGTAATTGGTTGTAAAAACAAAACAAAAAAAACCCAAAAAAAAAAAAGGTTTAATTTTTCTGAGGTGCCCGGGTTGAAAACTGTGTTGTCCCAGTTGTGTATTGGACACGATGTGGGCTGCACGACCGCTGTCTGGGACCTCCTGTTGTGTTCATTTACGGCCTGGTATCACCGCTGGGTACCAGGGCTATTATGTCACGCTGCCTACCTGCTGCCACACTCACACTACTCCTCCATTCCTCCTGCTGATGCTGCTGTCTGTCTGTGTTTCCCACTGCCAGGGTACACAGAATTAGCTTCTGCTGCCACTCTGCCACCAGCTATTACGTCAAACAATAGCTGCTCACATTACTCCTCCATTCCTCCTGCTGCTGCTGCTGTCTGTCTGTGTTTCCCACTGCCAGGGTACACAGATTTACCTTCTGCTGCCACTCTGCCACCAGCTATTACGTCAAACAATAGCTGCACACATAATTACTCCTCCATTCCTCCTGCTGCTGCTGCTGTCTGTCTGTCTGTGTTTCCCACTGCCAGGATACACAGATTTACCTTCTGCTGCCACTCTGCCACCAGCTATTACGTCAAAAAATAGCTATATCTGTGTAATTTGTTGTAAAAACAAAACAAACCCCCCCCCCCCCAAAAAAAGGTTTAATTTTTCTGAGGTGCCCGGGTTGAAAACTGTGTTGTCCCAGTTGTGTATTGGACACAATGTGGGCTGCACGACCGCTGTCTGGGACCTCCTGCCTGCTGTGTTTATTTACAGCCCTGGTATCACCGCTAGGTACCAGGGCTATTATGTCACGCTGCCTGCCTCATTGACTGCCTGCTGCCACACACTCCTCCTCCTCCTCCTGCTGCTGAATTTACCTCCTGCTGTCTGTGTGTTTCCACTGCCAGGGAGCACATACAATGGCGCTTCCAACATGCGTGCGCCACCAGCTATTTGTTACGCTCAAAAATAGCTGCATTTCTTTAAAAAAAAAATTTGAAAAGAGAAATAAGTGAAGAAGAAGACGATATTGAAGAAGAAGAAGATGAAGAAGAAGAAGAAGAAGAAGAAGAAGAAGAAGAAGAAGAAGAAGAAGAAGAAGAAGAAGAAGAAGAAAAAGGAGAAGAAGATGAAGAAGAAGAAGAAGAAGAAGATGAAGAAGATGAAGAAGATGAAGATGAAGAAGATGAAGAAGATGAAGAAGAAGAAGATGAAGAAGAAGAAGATGAAGAAGAAGAAGAAGATGAAGATGATGAAGAAGAAGAAGATGAAGAAGATGAAGAAGATGAAGATGAAGAAGATGAAGACGAAGAAGATGATGAAGAAGAAGAAGAAGATGAAGAAGAAGAAGAAGAAGATGAAGAAGAAGAAGAAGAAGAAGATGAAGATGAAGAAGAAGATGAAGAAGATGAAGAAGATGAAGAAGAAGATGAAGAAGATGAAGAAGATGAAGAAGAAGATGAAGAAGATGAAGAAGAAGAAGATGAAGAAGAAGAAGAAGATGAAGAAGATGAAGAAGATGAAGATGAAGAAGATGAAGAAGATGAAGAAGAAGAAGATGAAGAAGATGAAGAAGATGAAGAAGAAGATGAAGAAGATGAAGAAGAAGATGAAGAAGATGAAGAAAAAGAAGATGAAGAAGAAGAAGATGATGATGAAGAAGATGAAGAAGAAGAAGAAGACAATATAAAAGAAGAAGAAGATATAGAAGAAGATATAGAAGAAGAAGATATAGAAGAAGAAGATATAGAAGAAGAAGAAGAAGAAGATATAGAAGATAAAGAAGAAGAAGAAGAAGTATATACAGTACTGAACAAATTTCTGGACACAACTTCTCTTTTCAACTTTTTTTTTTTAAAGGAACATCCCCACATAATCACTTGCTGTTGTTACTTGGAAACAAAGAGGTTTCTTGCATCATTCACCCTCAAAACAAGTGTTGGAAGCCATTTAAGGCCATTTCGAATAGTCAGCTCGAATAATGAGCTCGAATACCGACTCGAATAGTGAGCTCGAATTCCGAGGTCGAATCGAATAGTAAAAATTATTCGACTCGAATATTCGACTGACCTCGAATAATTTACTATTCGAATTCGACCTAACTCGAATTTTGAAAAGGGGTATTTGAGCACCACTGTTCGTAATAAGTGTTGTAAAAACATTAGTAATTATTAAAAAAATTGTACTAAAACTATACCTAAGCCTACTCTTACACAGAACCCTCCCTGTACCTATCCCTAACCCCTAGATCCCCCTGTTGGTGCCTAAACCTAAGACCCCCTGTTGGTGCCTAAACCTAAGACCCCCCTGTTGGTGCCTAAACCTAAGGCCCCCCTGTTGGTGCCTAAACCTAAGACCCCCCTTTATTATGTGGATAATAATGTTTTACTAATTGTGGATGCAAAAAATATTTTGCAATTTACATTACGTACTGATCGCTTTATTTTGTGAATAATAATGTTTTACAAACAGTAAGGGATAAAACTTTAAATAATGTTTTAATTAGTTAAATAAGATAAATATGTTTAGTATTTTAATAAATGTTATTCGGCACGGGTGCATTTTATAAACGTAAATCACCACAAACACATTGTGTCTCCTGGCGCCGTTTGTAAACGTTATTTATGTCCTGCGCCCTTTTTTCCTGCTCGGCGCCCATTAAACGCTATTTATTATGAGAGTGAATGGCGGCGCCCTTTTTGTCCACTAGCGGCATGCGCCCTTTTTTCCCGTTCCCCCACCACCACCTCCTGAATCATTTCTGTTACCCAAAAGCTCAGCATAAAAGGATCTCACGATTTTCAGAATCCCTGCTCTGAATTCACCAGAGATCCTGTACTATACTTGAGACCATAAATGATCTTAACTGCTACACTTTGTTTGCAATTCTGGTAAGGGTCCGACGAGTGATTTTTACCTTAATCCCTCTCCAGAACCAAATAAGTATGCCGATCATACTGGCTCTTGCGCAGCAAATCCTTGATCCTTTTGATCTCTTCAGGATCACCATCCCCCGAGACTTCCAATTTCCATCTCAAACGCTGGTAGGCAACATATTTACCAAAAGTTCTTCTTTTTGCTAGGTTTTTGAAAAGGTCTACAGCCCGCTTTTTAACCATCTCCCGCCACTCAGACCTACTGTCACAACAGTCCAGCAAAGTAACCTGTGCCTGAAAAAATTCTCTCAAAGATTGTCTTGCATTCTCTTCCTTCAATAGCACCGAATTCAACCTCCAGATACCTTTTCCTTTAGGAGGGACATCTGCAACATTCAACACCATAGACAGAATACTGTGATCGGAGAACTCTACCACCGGTACCTCAGGAGGCAAAGTAGCAGAGCTCCCATTAACAAAAAAAACTATCTATCCTACTCCTATGTTCTCCACAGAAATAAGTGAACCCTATGTCATCTCGGATGTGTTTTATATACCCATCTACCAGATCAGCATCCCTAACCATACTATTCAAAAAATTACTATCATAGACAGGTGGGTCCTGGCACCTCTCCTGTCCCTCAAGCTAACTACGGTATTGAAATCACCGCCAAAGACCACCTCCTGGGCTGTAAATAGAAATGGCTTGATCTCTGTGAAGAGGTGCTTCCTCTCCCTCTCAGACTGAGGCCCATTTATTTATTTATTGTATTTATAAAGCACCAACATATTACGCAGCGCTGGACAATAAATAGGATAGATGTTAATAAGTCTCAAATCCTGCCCCCTCACAGAGACGTCCATAACCAAGCATCGACCCATCTCAATTTCACTTACCCACCAGAAAAGTTACCATATCAGTCTTAAAAAGGACTGACACCCCAGTACAAGGCTCAGCCGCAAGAGACCAATAAGACGGACCATAGTGCCCCTCCCTCTTGGCTTCCAGAATCTCAGCTAACATTTGAAGCCTGGTCTCTTGCAAAAACAAAATGTCGGCATCAAACTGATCGAGAAAAAATATGGCTTCCTTCGAGCACTTGCAGATCTCATACTAGCAACATTAATGGTTGCTAGTTTCAAAGGGGGGGGGGACCTCCATCAGGATAAATGAAAAGGAGACTGCTTAATCTTTCTGTACTCTCCTCCTCCCTAGGGGAAGATACATCCATATCCTCAGTCTTTTTCCTGACTGAAACATCCTCATCATCATCATCATCATCATCAAAGAGATCATTCTCTTCCGACATCTCTGATTGATCAGTCAACTTATCATATTTATTCTGAAGTGTAACCATTCCTTTCTTTTTCAATTCTACCACTTTTTATGCAACCTTTTTCTCAGCCAACATTCTCCTCCTTTCCTGCCTTCTTATTTTTGCAGATTTCACATTTTTCAGTGGTTTAAGTTCTTCCATCTTTTTAACCTCAATCTCATTACTTTGTTTATTCTTATTTTTTCCTTTATCTGTCAAAGTTTTCCCTGTTTTTGACTTTACTCCTTCTGAAATTACATCAGACATACCACTTTTTTCTATCTTTTCCTCCTCCACAACTTTTTCCACATTTCTTTCATTATCCTTAGTAGGCACCCTCTTTTCTTCAGAGGAAGTCCCTCCTTTAGAAACTGGAAAAAAAAATGTTTTTCCTTTCATTGGGGTCAGCCACCTTAAAAGTGTGAATACCCCTTAAAGTGTCCACAGGAACCAAAGACGGAGGGGGGGGGGGGGTGAAGGCAATGACTTTAAAACTGACAAAAACTGAGGAATATCAGTCTGAGGTTTCAGGGTGGTGGATTCCGATTGTAACAGTTCTCTACCAGGAACAAACTCTATATCTTCTTCCACCATGATTTTTTCCATCTCCTTATGTATTTCTTCATCCAAGTTGGACCATGATTCAGGACACTGGGAGTATGGATGACCCAACTTGAAGCATATACTACATCTTATTAATTTACAATCCTTCACCAAGTGTCCCAAATCATGGCACCGAAAGCATTTTTGTTCTGGACAAGAGATACTATAATGACTTCTAGAGTTGTATTTGTGACAAACTCGAGGCTGCCCCTGGTAAAAAAAAGACACTCTGCCTCTGCCTATGAAGACAGAGGTGGGAATGTGTTTGACCCTTAATCTTACCATCACTCCTAACCACCCCCCCCCCCAGATCCCAAATTCGTCCATCACCTTTTTTTGGAGCACTCAAAGGTACTCCATAGTTCTTAATCCAGACTAATAAATCATGCACATGGATGGATTCATTCGGGACCACAATTGTCACCTTTTTGTCCAACGACCGCCCGGACACAGTCTGGGGGGACAAGCCTTTCCATTCTTCACTTGCCTCCCAGATATTCTCATATTTCTCCCAAAAAGTGTCCAGGCCAGTTGGCGACAAAAATCTGACATAGAAAAACAAGGTGGGATTTTCAGGAGTCAAAACGGCATAAAAATCCACCGCCTTGAAACCCATCTTCATCAACAGCTGAATAAACGTTTTGCGAGAATATGTTATACCTTCATCACTACCATAACTAATCCTAACCAGATTTCTTCTGTTTCTTGCTGATAAATAGGGATGGTCGCTGCATTCCGCGAAATTATAAATTCCGCAATTCCGGACGGAATTTGGTGATTCCGGTTCCGATGCGATGGAACAGAATTGCTATAGTCCTAAATCGGAATTTCCGTGGAACAAAATGAAATTCCGCGGAATTTTACGGAATTCAATTTTTTTACCCCTGAACTGATTTCTGCCTAATAAGAAGAATTTCTACTCGATAGACTCCCTTCCTCCCTCCTATGTAGTGTGTTGTGTTGGTGGTATAATGGTTAGGATAGCAGGAACTCGTCTTCCAGGGAATTGTAGGATTTCAAAAGCTAGCTTACATACCTTGGCCAGGAATTGAACCCAGGTCTAGTGCTTGGTAGGTGGCTCTCTTCACCACTATACCACCACCAACACTACATGCTGAAGCCAGCCTAGCATGTACCATTATGATATATCCAAGAGAAAAATGAGCTTGCTTAGGGAATTGTAGGGTTTCAAAAGCCAACTCACGTATATTGGCCAGGCCCAGGAATTGAACCCAGGCCTACCGCTCTGTAGGCTGCTATCCTAACCATTATACCACCAACACAACACACTGCAATGCTTCATGCTGAAGCCAGCCTAGCATGTACCATTGTGATATACCCAAGAGAAAAATGAGCTCTCTCTCTCTATTTCTCTTTTCTGGGCATGGCCAATGTATGCGAGTTGGTTTTTGAAATCCTACCATTCCCTAAGCAAGCTAATTTTTCTCTTGGATATATCATAATGCTACATGCTAGGCTGGCTTCAGCATGTAGCATTGTAGTGTGTTGTGTTGGTGGTATAATATTTAGGATAGAAACCTACAGAGCGGTAGGCCTGGGTTCAATTTCTGGGCCTGGCCAATGTATGTGAGTTGGTTTTTGAAATCCTACAATGCCCTAAGCAAGCTCATTTTTCTCTTGGATATATATCATAATGGTACATGCTAGGCTGGCTTCAGCATGTAGTGTGTAACAATTGGTGTTAGCAAGACCAACGTTTGATTATCACGTGATCTGCAGTATCACCTATAATACAGATATATACCAGTTGCTACACACTTTCGGTCCAACGGACACAGCATGGATGATCTTCGTGTCACTGCCCTGAAGGGTGGCTTCAAAACGTCAAATGATCGATTAATAGCAGAAACAAAATGTATAAATTGGTTCAAAGCTGTGCAGAACTGTTTGAATAAGGACAACAACTTTGTATATTGGTATGAGACTGATGATATTTGAACTTTCTCAGCCATTCTAGCTGAACTTGTGAACTAAGAATTTACGATACCTTTGTGTAAGTAAGCGGGGAAGAGCCGCCGCCATTAGCCAGCGGTCGGCGGCTCTTCCCGCGTGCAGTGGCCGCTCGCACGGGGAGGCAGCCGCCTCCTCCCAGCGTGAGGCGGCTGTCCCCGTGGAGAGACAGGCTGAACGCGGAAAAGCCGCCGCGTTGGACGCGGCGGCTGGGGCAGGTGTCCCCGCTGCGGAGACACCGCAGAACGGGGCTACTGCAGCTGGGACTCATAGTCCCTCAGGCTTTAGAGTGACGCGCGCGCGCGCACTCAGGAGGTAGATATGCCTGAATGGGTGAATCAGCTGACCAGGCTGGTCAGCTGACTCTGGCTCCACTCCCCATTGGTCCTGTGTTTGGGGTGGAGCTGGAGAGCAGTATGGGTATATATACTGCTGGCTGTTCATTTCTTGAGTGTCTGGCGTTGCGTTCACATACGTGGGAGCACCCAGATCCGTTAGTCAGATCCGTTAGTGTGCCGGGACCAGCTGGAGCTGTAATCCTACACTAAGCTAGATTTGTTGATAGCTTAAAGTACTAGTTTGATTGTGATTATTTGTTATGACCTTTGCCTGCCTCGACTATCCTTCTGAACCTTGACCTTGTACCTCGTTATCTCTGATACTCCGTTGCTGAACCCAGCCTGTACCTTGACTCCGCTTCTGCCTCCTGATTTTGTACTCCGATATTTCTGATACCCCGTTGCCGAACCCTGCCTGTACTTTGACTCCGCCTCTGCCTCTAGATCTTGTACTTTATCTGTCTGTGTGTGTACGACCTGGCTTGTCCGACCTCGAGAACCGACCTCACCATTGGAGGGGGTTCTTCGTTCTGTTAGTAACCCTTCCGCCTGAGGGTGACTTTCAGAAGATACTTCCTGCTAGCAGTCTGACTCCTCCCGTCTTGGAGAGCTCAGGGTTGCGGAAGTAATCTGTACAGTACGTCTTACTGTACTGAGGCCTAGTCCTCTAAGTGTTACTGTTACACCTAACACTACACTCTACTCCAGTGAACAGAGGTTAGCCAGTGTATTGGATTATCGGTGATACTGCAGATCACATATAATCTGGTGTACGTCTGTATTCCCCGTGACGCTGCAGGTCACCGGTAATCAGACCTCTCTGTGCTTCACCGAGCGTTACAGAACGCCAGACCAAAAGACACTCATGGAACGCACTGATCCTCTGACCATGCTGGCCACTTCGGTGGATAGCATTCATCAATCACTAGGTCAACACAAAGCCTTAATTGATGCCTTATCAGGTTCTGTGAGAACCCTCCAGACATCAGTTGATTCAGTGCGATCCCCTCCTAGTGATGACATACGCATGCCTGTACCTGACAAATTTTCCGGCCACAAGTCTGACTTCCGGAATTTCAGGAGTAGAGTATTATCGTATTTTGAGTTAAGACCCCGATCCTCGGGGACTGAGACCCAACGGGTCATTTTTATTAAGACGTTGCTGACTGGCGACTCCCAGTCCTGGGCATATAACCTACCCTCTACTGATATAGCTCTGACCTCAGTAGAAGAATTCTTTAAGGCCATGGCCGTAATCTACGACGACCCTGACCTTGCTGCGTCCTCTAAACGGAAGCTCAAACTCTTGCGGCAAGGCAGAGGTTCGGTTGAGGATTATGCGGCAGAGTTCCGTAGGTGGTCAGTCACGGCTAGATTTGACAACTTTGCATTAATGGATTACTTCTTTTCTGGGTTTTCGGAGGAGGTCTCCGACTTAATGTTAACAGTACCCGAGCCCAAGACAGTTGATGAGGCCATATCATCGGCCATCCGAGTGGATCGCAGGTTGCGCCATCAGAGGCAGGCTAGGGGCAGTCACCGTGTCAGGGTGACATCATATGTGGCACCGTCCGCTACACCCCTAGTAACACCTTCTCCGCCTGTCTCTCCCTCCCCAGCCTTGCCGCCGCCCGAACCAATGCAGATTGGTCGGTCGAGACTGACCCAGGTAGAGCGAAGGCGAAGAATGACAGAACAGCTGTGCCTGTACTGTGCAGCAGCAGGGCATAGGGTGCGAAACTGCCCTAACAGGTCGGGAAACGAGTTTGCCTAGGAATAGTGGGGGGTGACACCCTAGGCACACAAACTGCACCCCTTAAGGAAAAGAAGTTACTGCTCCCTTGTACGGTTACATGGGAGAATAAGTCTATGGCCACTGAGGCATTTATTGATTCGGGCTCAGCGGCCAATTTTATGAATTTTGAGTTTGCGCAGGAGTTGGGTATTCCCCTTACTCCTGTGAGACCCCCCATTCAGGTCACAGCAGTGGACGATTCCCCTCTGCAACGGAATCGTGCACTGTCTCAGACTCCGGAGGTGAAGGTCACTATAGGGGTACTTCATGGGGAACAATTATCATTTTTTGTATTGCACATGTCAACCTCCACTATCATCCTAGGCATGCCCTGGTTGCAACTCCACTCACCTCAAATAGACTGGGCCACAGGGCAGTTAACCACTTGGTCACCTCGTTGTTTTCAGCAGTGTTTGGGGAAGTTGACCCTGGGGCAAACCAGAATTCGGGTGGAAGGGGTACCCGACCAATATTCCGAGTATTCCGATGTGTTCTGTCCCAAGGCAGCAGACAAGTTGCCCCCACATCGCCCTTTCGATTGTCCCATTGACCTCCGTTCAGGATGTGTACCCCCCCGGGGTCATTTGTACAACCTGTCGGGACCCGAAAAAGTAGCCATGCAGGATTATATACGTGAAAACTTGGCCAAAGGTTTCATTCGGTCGTCTCGGTCACCTGCTGGAGCTGGTTTCTTTTTTGTTAAAAAAAAAGACGGAGGCCTGCGACCCTGCATTGATTATCGCGGACTTAACAAAATTACAGTCAAGAACCGCTATCCCCTGCCGCTGATAGACGATTTGTTCACACAAGTTACAGACGCTAAAATCTTCTCTAAACTAGATTTGCGGGGCGCGTATAACTTGATACGCATAAGAAAGGGCGATGAGTGGAAGACGGCCTTTAATACACCAGACGGGCATTACGAGTACCTGGTGATGCCCTTTGGGCTCTGTAATGCCCCGGCCGTCTTCCAGGAACTCATTAACGAGGTATTCAGAGAGGTGTTGGGGAAGTTTGTTTTAGTCTATCTTGATGATATTCTTATCTTCTCCAACAACCTCTCTGAACATAGAGACCATGTGAGGTTTGTTTTGAATCTGTTAAGGCAGAACTCCTTATATGCAAAACTTGAAAAATGTATCTTTGAAGTAACGTCCGTCGCCTTCTTGGGGTATATAATTTCCACCACAGGCCTGTCAATGGATCCTGCCAAGGTTTCGGCTGTGCTGGAGTGGCCACAGCCGGTGGGGTTGAAATCTCTTCAGCGCTTTCTTGGCTTTGCCAATTACTATAGACGGTTTATAAAGGGGTACTCCACAGTCATTTCTCCCCTTACAAGTCTCACCAAGAAAGGGGCAGATACAACTCACTGGTCTCCTGAGGCTTTACATGCTTTTTACACTCTGAAGGGCCTATTCTGTTCAGCACCCATCCTCAGACATGTGGATACGTCCTTCCCGTTCATTGTGGAGGTGGATGCTTCAGAGGTAGGAGTGGGGGCTGTGCTGTCTCAGCGATCAGGCTTGCAGGGTAGAATGCACCCTTGCGCTTACTTCTCTCGCAGGTTTTCCCCTGCAGAGAGGAATTATGATATTGGTAATAGGGAGCTCCTGGCCATCAAATTAGCCTTCGAGGAATGGCGACATTGGTTAGAAGGAGCTGAGCATACCATTACGGTTTACACCGATCATAAGAACTTAGAATACATCGAGGGGGCTAAGAGGTTGAGCCCTCGTCAGGCTCGATGGTCGCTATTTTTCTCCAGGTTCACCTTCATCATTACATATACCCCGGGGAGCAAGAATGTTAAGGCAGATGCCTTGTCCAGATGCTTTGAGGCAGAGACAGCACAGCCCTCCGTTCCTGAGACCATTATTCCTCAGAGATTGATACTGGCAGCCACTGGAACTTGGGAGGATTGGAGGGAGACGCTGAGTCCCTTTCAGCAGGACATCCCGGAAGGGAAGCCCGCAGGGGTTCTATTTGTTTCTCTGCCGTTTCGCCTTCAGGTTCTGGAGATGTTCCACGCACATAAGAATGCAGGGCATCCGGGGGCATCCAGAACACAAGATTTGGTAGCCAGATGCGCCTGGTGGCCTTCTCTGGCAGCGGATTGCAAGGAATATGTGAAGGAGTGTGTGACATGTGCCAAGAGTAAACCCTCCCGGCTGGCACCTGTCGGTACCTTGCAGTCATTGCCCACCCCGACTGAACCGTGGACCCACCTGTCCATGGATTTTGTAGGCGAACTTCCCAGGTCTGAGGGAATGGCGGTCATTTGGGTCGTGGTCGACCGATTTAGCAAAATGGCCCATTTTGTACCTTTAAAAGGACTCCCCTCCGCTCAAGAACTGGCCGAGTTGTTCATTACGCATGTTTTTCGATTACATGGTATTCCCGAAAACATAGTCTCAGACAGGGGAGTTCAATTCGTCTCACGTTTTTGGAAAGCTTTTTGCCAGCTCATGGACATAAAACTGTCTTTCTCGTCTGGATATCACCCTCAGACCAACGGCCAGACTGAGAGAATAAATCAATCATTAGAGCAGTTCTTAAGGTGTTATGTAGCTGAAGCACAGGACGATTGGGTCAGATTTCTGCCGTTTGCAGAATTTGCCCAAAATAATTTGAAAAACTCGTCCTCCGGTTTTTCGCCTTTTCAAGTAGTGACGGGAAGATCACCCAAATTTTCCCCATTGCCTATAGCCTCCACTCCGTTTCCAGCCCTGGAGGTCTGGCAAAGGTCATTCAAGGACCTGTGGGGGACAGTAAGAAATAACCTGGAGAAGGCCTTTTTGAGTCAGAAGGGTCAAGCCGACAAGAGACGGTCGGTGGAGTGGAGATTCCAACCAGGAGACCCGGTTTGGGTGTCCACACGTCACTTGGCCCTAAAACAACCTTCTAATAAGCTTGGTCCCAGGTTTGTGGGTCCATTTCCGATAACCAAAAAGATCAACAATGTTACTTATAATGTCGAACTTCCCACTAGCATGCGGGGGGTAAGGTCTTTTCATGTTTCCCTTCTTAAGCCAGCGGTCCAGGTGGGTCCCACTCCTCCCCCTCCTGTGTTGGTAGATGCCCAACCTGAATACGAGGTGGAGAAGATAATTGATTCACGTACTGTACAGAACTTAGTACAGTATCTCGTGCATTGGAAAGGGTATGGCATTGAGGAGAGGCAATGGGTACCTGGGAACCGCATGCATGCGGACGAGTTAAGAAGGGAGTTTCATGCGTTGCATCCCGAGAAGCCTGGTGGGAGCTGTCCGGAGTCCACTCCTCGGGGGGGGGGGGGGGGGGTACTGTAAGTAAGCGGGGAAGAGCCGCCGCCATTAGCCAGCGGTCGGCGGCTCTTCCCGCGTGCAGTGGCCGCTCGCACGGAGAGGCAGCCGCCTCCTCCCAGCGTGAGGCGGCTGTCCCCGTGGAGAGACATGCTGAACGCGGAAAAGCCGCCGCGTTGGACGCGGCGGCTGGGGCAGGTGTCCCCGCTGCGGAGACACCGCAGAACGGGGCTACTGCAGCTGGGACTCATAGTCCCTCAGGCTTTAGAGTGACGCGCGCGCGCGCACTCAGGAGGTAGATATGCCTGAATGGGTGAGTCAGCTGACCATGCTGGTCAGCTGACTCTGGCTCCACTCCCCATTGGTCCTGTGTTTGGGGTGGAGCTGGAGAGCAGTATGGGTATATATACTGCTGGCTGTTCATTTCTTGGGTGTCTGGCGTTGCGTTCACATACGTGGGAGCACCCAGATCCGTTAGTCAGATCCGTTAGTGTGCCGGGACCAGCTGGAGCTGTAATCCTACACTAAGCTAGATTTGTTGATAGCTTAAAGTACTAGTTTGATTGTGATTATTTGTTATGACCTTTGCCTGCCTCGACTATCCTTCTGAACCTTGACCTTGTACCTCGTTATCTCTGATACTCCGTTGCTGAACCCAGCCTGTACCTTGACTCCGCTTCTGCCTCCTGATTTTGTACTCCGATATTTCTGATACCCCGTTGCCGAACCCTGCCTGTACTTTGACTCCGCCTCTGCCTCTAGATCTTGTACTTTATCTGTCTGTGTGTGTACGACCTGGCTTGTCCGACCTCGAGAACCGACCTCACCATTGGAGGGGGTTCTTCGTTCTGTTAGTAACCCTTCCGCCTGAGGGTGACTTTCAGAAGATACTTCCTGCTAGCAGTCTGACTCCTCCCGTCTTGGAGAGCTCAGGGTTGCGGAAGTAATCTGTACAGTACGTCTTACTGTACTGAGGCCTAGTCCTCTAAGTGTTACTGTTACACCTAACACTACACTCTACTCCAGTGAACAGAGGTTAGCCAGTATATTGGATTATCGGTGATACTGCAGATCACATATAATCTGGTGTACGTCTGTATTCCCCGTGACGCTGCAGGTCACCGGTAATCAGACCTCTCTGTGCTTCACCGAGCGTTACACTTTGGGTCAATCCTAATCCCAGGTCTGTGAGCAGGGAGTAAACAAGGATCCTTATCTTAGCTAACAACCTCTGACCCCATGTAGATGGTCTGTTTGAATTAAGGCATCTTAATGACATGTATTTATGCTTGAAAAAATATATGTTTTCCCTTTTGATGTTGCATGTATAAAGCTGTCTGTACCACCAGTTTGCAAACTAACAGGATATAAGCCAGACGAAGGCTGCAAGGCCGAAAGCTTGCTTTTATTCATTTTTAATTAGCCAATAAATGGTTCATCCTGATTTAAAACTTCTTGCATATATATGGAAGTGATAGCACTGCCCTGTGCACACTATGAAATCAAATGAAAGAAACCCTGCAGGAAGAGCGATATGCAATCACTGAAGCAGGTGTATGACCACGAGGAGGGACTTCCTTACAGAGTACCCTGAGGGGTGAAAAATGAGGAAATGAGGGGGGTTTAATTTTATACCATCTGTAGCAAAAGTGGAAAATCAACTTTGTGGGTTGTGACTTTAACGTGCATTTGTTTAAATGACTTTAATGTGGAAATCTGGGTCATAGGTCCTCTAGATTGTAAGACTTTGAGCAGGGTCCTGCTCCTTTTGTGTCCTACCTGATCATGTACCTCCATTACTGTGCACCTATGCTATGCATTTGAGTGAACCTAACTTGCCTAATCTCCATGCTCCCATCCAAAGACTGACTAAGCATTATCTTGTACTCATTTTGTGCTGCATGATCTGGTTTTCTTGTATTCCTGTATTGTCATATTGCTGTTTGTCACCCCTAAATATTGTCTGTAACCTAAATTAATGTCCAGCGCTGCATAATATGTTGGCGCTTTATAAATACAATAAATAATAATAATAATAATACCTGATTATATGATGATCTGCAGAATCACCAATAATACAGATATATAGATACAGATGTGTTAGATGAGCAATGCTAATATGTCACTAAGAAGTGACGTAACCTAATCACACTTTAATGCACTAAGTGTAGTGATTGGTGTAACAGTAGTACTGGCAGTATTTGCACTACCTCACCAGAGGAGCTGGTGGGCACTACCCGTACTGAACCTCTCACCAGAGACACAGGGTCCCTGGTGAGAGTAGAATGGTCAGACAGATCAGATCGGCAACAGACAGACAGGTCAGGTACAGATTCGATAGACAGAGACAGAACAAGTATCAGGCAAGGTTTGGAAATAGGATCAGATGGGCAGAAGTGCAAAATCAGGAGACAGAGACAGAACGGTAATCAGGCTAGGTTTGGCAACAGGATCAGATAGGCACAGGTACAGAATCGCTGAGAGTAAGTTTGGTCACAACTAGCCAGAGTCATACACAGATAATCAAGCAATAATAACAGTAGTAATAATAATTCCTAGTCTTGTGTGAAATCCCTGGTTTCCTCCCAGATCAAAGCACACCGGAACTATCTAAGGTCTGAGCGCTAACACAAAGTATTCACGACAGCAGACAACTTGCAAGTGAAGCCGAGAGGCTTAAGAAGCGGAGGAGACCCCCAAGGCACGCCCACCAGCCATGGCCAATCAGGAGCGGCAAGCGTGCCCTCTGACGTCAGCCGACCAGCCAGTCAGCTGACGCGCCTCCTCCTGGCATAAAGATCCAGACGGTGAGCGTGCGCATGCGCTAACGTACCCCTGAGTCCAGCAGAGACACACGTCCTCGGCGTACTAGATGCCTGGGATGTGGAAAAATCAACAGGCAGGGACCCAGCAATGACCGTCCACCGCAGCTGACATGCAATTACTCCCCACACCTGTCCTCGGCGTGCTAGATGCCCGAGGCGCAGGGAGACTGGCAGGCAGAGAACCAGAAGCAGCTGCGGTGATACTGCTATCCACCGCAGCTGGCATGTCACTATTCATTACAGTACCCCCCCCCCCCCCTTGAGGCGTGGACTCCAGACATGTACCACATGGTTTCTCAGGATGTAGTTCATGAAAACTTTGCCTGAATTCCTTAGCATGCATGTGATGACCAGATACTGAATAGAGTTGCGCACCCTACGAGAATCTAATATCTGCTCAATCTCATACACGGGATCTCCATCTATCACCACGGGGGGGGGGGGGGGGGGGGAGAGGAATCCACATGCACTGCAGGCATCAAAAGAGACGCATGGAAAGACTTCCCACATCTCATACTGGAAGGCAGAGCGATCACATATGTCACAATATTAACTTTCTTGGATACCAGATATGGGCCTATAAACCTAGGGCCTAGCTTGGCTGAGGGCTGTTTCAAGGCCAAGTGCTGTGTAGAAATAAAGAGGAAAAGGATAGTCACCGCTCAGCTGCACTGTGGTAGAGGGTGCAGGACCATAGGCAGCCGGGCCTATACACTGGAACAATATTCAAAAAAAGGTGGTCCGCAACCAAGGCTCTCCACAAGCAGTAATGTCTTTATTTGGGACTTATCCCCACAGCAAAAACAGGTACAAAAGCTGACATGTTTCGGGCATGCGGCCCTTAATCATAGCTTACAAACACATAGCTCTTGCCTCTCAATTTAAAATGCTCGGAAAGGTGACACACCCAAGTGTGGCAGAGGCCCAACCCCTCCTAGGAGGAGCCAAACACATAAGGGTAGCCACACTTGAGGTAGTCACTGTCGCTTTGTAAATGAACAACATTTAAAAGAGATAAAAATTCCAAATTATATAAAACCAAGAAGAAAATAAGGAACAATCAAAAAGAAAAAGGAGTACATGATGTCATACGAAATAATTTAGTTTGTTTTGTTATAGCAAATATCCCATAAACCCATTACTAGCAAACATAGCCACCTATAGCATATAGGCATAACAGGGGTGTGAGTCAGATTTGGTAGATGGCTCAGTTCGTAACCAAAGCTAGATCCCATCTCGCATTAAGTCCTTTCGGGGCTCTAGTCCCCAGACGAAATATCCAAAGAGCCTCCCTTCTGCGGATTGCTGCCAGTAGGTCCCCTCCTCTTTTTGGCAGAAATACCCTTTCTATGCCCTGGAAGGAGAAACCAGACATATCACTACCATGTGAGTTTCTAAAGTGTTTGGCAACATTCGAGATATTCCTGGTGGACCAGGACGCCCCCATATAATGTTCGGAAATTCTAGCCTTTAGGGGTCTGGTGGTACATCCCACATACTGTAATGAACATAAAGTGCATGTAACCATATAGATGACATTGCTGGTATTGCAATTAATGTAATGTTTTAATGCACATCTATACCCATTAGATAGAGACTCAACTACCCGTGTTCTGTAGTGCACTGCACAATAATGGCACGAGGGGATACCACACCTAAAAGATCCCTTGGTAGTGAGCCAAGTGCGGGGTCTGTCTGTGGAGCAAAATAGGCTCGGAGACAAAGTGCTTCCAAGTGTTGGTGCTCGCCTACTGGCGAATTTAACACCTTCCCGTAGAAAAGGCTGCAAATCGTCATCTGCCTCCAAAATAGGTAAGTATTTACTAATAATACTCTGGACTTCTCGAAGCTCGGAGCTATACGTAGTGACGAAAACCCACACCATATCCCCAGGAACAAATTCCCATTCTGCAGACCGCTTCTTATCAGCATGTCTTTTCTGGGTTACAAAAGCCTTTTCCAAATTTCTTTTCACCATAGCCCAGATGTCCTTCAAAGACCTCTGCCAATCTTCCATAGCAGGGAGAGAAGAGGACACCACAGGTAACGGATAGAACTTAGGTGATCTCCCTGAGACCACCTGAAAGGAGGAAAAACCGGAAGAGGCACTCTTCAGATTATTATGTGCGAATTCCGCATATGGCAAGAATTTCGCCCATTCCAGCTGAGCATCAGCCACATAGCATCTGAGGAACTGCTCAAGTGACTGATTGACTCTCTCGGTTTGCCCGTTGGTCTGTGGGGGGTAGCCCGAGGAAAATGATAAATTCATTCCTAGATGATGACAAAATGCCTTCCAAAACTTGGACACGAATTGGACTCCCCATCTGACACCACATTTTCCGGTATCCCATGTAACCTAAAAATGTGATGGATGAAGAGATCCGCCAGTTCCTGAGCTGAGGGGAGTCCATACAATTGAATAAAGTGGGCCATTTTGCTGAATCTGTCAACTACCACCCAGATGACAGTCTTACCCTCTGATCTAGGAAGCTCACCCACGAAATCCATGGACAAATGGGTCCACGGTTGCTCAGGCACCGGCAAAGACTGAAGTGTGCCCACCGGCTTGCTCCTGGCACAAACTGAACAATCTCTGACAAACTCCTTACAATCTTTTACCAGGGGCGGCCACCACACACACCTAGGGCTTGATTCACAAAGCGGTGCTAACTGTTAGCACGCCTGTGAAAACCCCCTTAGCACGTCTAAACAAGCTTTTCACGCATAAAACTTTACGCGCGCAAAACTTTATGCGCATAAAATTTTACGCGCGTACTGCACAGAGCACAGGGCGCTCCGCGCAAAGTGCCCATTAAAGCCTATGGGACTTAGCGCGCGTAAAACTTTGCGTGCGTAAAACTTTGCGCGCGCAAACTTAGCGCGCGATCTGATTGAGAAATCCGGTGCTAACCTACTTAACACCCTGGTTAGCTCGTCTAAAGACTTTAGACGTGCTAAGTAGGTTAGCACCGCTTTGTGAATCAATCCCCTAGTGAGCAAGTCCTGCATTCTAGCCACTCCAGGATGTCCTGCATTCTTATGTGCACGAAACTGTAAAATCTGCAACCGGAAATGCATAGGGACGAACAGTACCCCATCTGGTTTCCCTTCTGGAATATCTGTTTGATACGGACTCAAAGCAGACCACCAATCCTCCTATGTGTCGGTGGCTGCTATGACAACTTTCTCGGGCAGGATATTCTCCGGGGCTGGTGGCTGTACTGTCTCAGGCTCAAAACATCTAGACAGAGCATCTGCCTTGATGTTTTTACTTTCTGGTTTGTAAGTAATGACAGACCTGAACCTCGAGAAGAACAAGGACCAACGGGCTTGTCGGGGACTAAGTCTCTTGGCCCCCTCAATATATTCTAAATTCTTATGGTCCATATATACCGTGATCGTATGCTCTGCCCCTTGAGTCAATGGCGCCATTCCTCAAATGCGAGTTTGACCGCCAAAAGCTTGCGGTTCCCAATATCGTAATTTCTCTCGGCTGGAGAGAATTTCTGAGAAAAAAAAGCACACGGATGCAATCTGCCTTGAAGACCTGAGTGTTGAGACAGCACAGCCCAACCCCTACTTCAGACGCATCCACCTCAACGATAAAGGGAAGACTGATATTAACATGCCGCAAAATGGGAGCGGAACAGAACAATTCCTTCAATGTTGTGAAAGCAGTATGTGCTTCCGCCAACCAATTGTAAGTGTCTGCCCCCTTTTTGGTAAGTTCTGTGAGGGGTGACACCACAGAGGAAAATCCTTTAATATACTTCCTATAGTAGTTTGCGAATCCAATGAACCTCTGGAGTGCCTTCAACCCCAAAGGTTGTGGCCACTCCAGTACAGCAGATACTTTATTGGGGTCCATGGTGAGACCAGCAGTAGAAATGACATAACCCAAAAAAGTAACTTCAGAGACTTCGAAGAGGCATTTCTCTAGTTTTGCATATAGAGAGTTCTGTCTCAGTTTTCTTAACACATACTTCACGTGTTCCCTGTGTTCAGCTAAACTGGGTGAAAAAATGAGTATGTTGTCCATGTAAACGAGGACAAACCGCCCTAAAACCTCCCGGAAAACCTCATTGATCAATTCTTGGAAGCGGGCTGGAACGTTACATAACCCGAAGGGCATAACCACCCTTATGCGGACCAGGTTGTATGCCTGTGACAAAACGCGGAAAAGCCGCTGCCTCTCAAGGTGAGGCGGCTGTTTCCGCGTCCAGCAGGGCGCCACAACGCGGAAAAAATGCTGCATGCCACATAGGCAGAACGCCGGAATCCGCATTGGTTACGGCGGAATCCGCATTGGAGGCGGCTCCCGCACTTGGTTCACTAGATACATTGCAAAACAGTACTGGTGTGGCTGGGACTGATAGTCCACCAGGATTCAGAGTTACACGCGCGCGAGCACAGAGGCTGAGTTTAAATAACAGCCAGAAGTGGGTCAGCTGACCAGGCGGGTCAGCTGACATTTTCCACAACTCTCATTGGTCCAGCAATTAGGGAGGTCCTGGAGAGGTCCTTGTGTATATATACTGCTGGCTGTTCCCTTGCTCTTTGTCTGGCATTGCGATCACATATGTGGGAGCACCCAGATCCGTAGTCAGATCCGCAAGTGTGCCGGGACCAGCTGGAGCTGTAATCCTACACTTAGCTAGATTCTGTTGATAGCTAAAGTACTAGTTTGATTGTATTTATTTGTTATGACTTTTGCCTGCCTTGACTACCCTCCTGAACTCTGATCTTGTACCTCGATATTTCTGATACTCTGTTGCCGATCCCCGGCTCGTTCCTAGACTGCGCCTCAGCCTCCTGATTCTGTACCTCGATATATCTGATACCCCGTTGCCGAACCCTGCCTGTACTTAGACTCCGCCTTTGTCTCATGATCCTGTACTGTATCTGTCCGTGTGTGTACAACCTGGCTTGTCCGACCTCGAGAACCGACCTTACCGTTAGAGGCGGTTCCTCGCTCTGTTAGCGACCCTTCCTCCTGAGGGTCACTTTCAGACATCCTTCCTACTGTCAGTCTGACTCCTCCCGTCTTGGAGAGCTCTGGTCTGCGGAAGGAATCTGTGCAGTACTCCTTGCTGCACTGAGGCTTAGTCCTCAAAGTGTTACTGTCACACCAAACACTACACTCTACTCAGGTGAACAGAGGTTAGCTAGTATATCGGATTATCGGTGATACTGCAGATCACTTATAATCTGGTATACATCTGTATTCCCAGTGATACTGCAGATCACCGGTAATCAGATCCTCTCTGTGCTTCACCGATCGTTACAGAACGCCAGACCAAAAAAACTGATGGACGCACGCACTGACCCTCTGACTGTGCTTGCCACTTCGGTGGATAGCATCCATCAAGCACTGGGCCAGCACAAAGCCTTAATTGATGGCCTATCAGGCTCTGTGCGAATTCTTCAGACGTCAGTTGATTCGGTGCGATCCCCTCCGAGTAATGACATACGTATGCCCGTACCTGATAAATTTTCCGGCCACAAGTCTGACTTCCGGAATTTTAAGAGTAGAGTGTTATCATATTTCGAGTTGAGACCCCGATCCTCGGGGACTGAGACCCAACGGGTCATCTTTATTAAAACTTTGTTAACTGGTGACTGCCAGTCCTGGGCGTACAACCTGCCCCCCACAGATACAGCTCTGACCTCGGTAGGGGAATTCTTTAAGGCCATGGCGGTAATTTACGACGACCCTGACCTTGCTGCGACCTCTGAGCGGAAGCTTAAGCTTTTACGGCAAGGCAGGGGTTCAGTCGAAGATTACGCGGCCGAATTTCATAGGTGGTCAGTTACGGCCAGGTTTGACACCTATGCCCTCTTAGATTACTTCCTGTCTGGGTTGTCGGATGAGGTCTCTGACCTAATGTTAAGTCAACCCGAGCCCAGAACAGTCGATGAGGCCATCTCAGCGGCCATTCGAATCGACCGCAGGTTGCGCTATCAAAGACAAATCAGGGGTAATCACCGTGTCAGAATGGTGTCTTGCGCCACAACCCCAGTGACCCCACCTTCTCCTGAGTCAGTGCAGATTGGTCGGTCTGAGCTGTCCCTAGAGGATAAACGGTTGCTCCTCCCGTGTACGATTACATGGGAAGATAGGACCGAGCTCACGGAAGCCTTTGTTGATTCTGGCGCTGCAGCTAATTTTATGGACTTTGAGTTTGCTAAAAGGTTGGGTATTCCACTCACCCCGGTAAAACCACCCGTCCAGATTACAGCAGTGGATGATTCCCCTCTGCAGAGGAATCACCCGTTATCACAGACATCAGAAGTGGGAGTCACTATAGGGGTGCTGCACAGAGAGAGACTGCAGTTCATTGTATTACATATGTCCACCTCCACAATCATCCTAGGCATGCCGTGGTTACAAATCCATTCACCACAGATAGATTGGGCCACGGGGCAGTTAACAGCATGGTCACCTCATTGTTTCCAGCAGTGTTTAGGGAGGCTGACGTTAGGTCAAACCAGTGTACAGGTGGAAGGAGTACCTGAACAGTACTCGGATTATGCTGACGTGTTCTGTCCTAAGGCTGCGGATAAATTGCCTCCGCATCGCCCTTTCGACTGCCCCATTGACCTCCGTTCTGGTTGTATGCCCCCTCGAGGCCATTCGTATAATCTGTCTGGACCTGAAAAACTAGCCATGCAGGAGTATATCCGTGAAAACTTGGCCAAGGGCTTCATTCATCCGTCCCGGTCGCCGGCCGGGGCAGGCTTCTTTTTTGTTAAGAAAAAAGACGGGGGTTTGCGGCCATGTATCGATTACCGGGGCCTAAATAAAATCACAGTGAAGAATCGCTACTCTTTGCCGTTAATAGACGATTTATTCACACAGGTCACTGATGCAAGGATTTTTTCGAAACTAGATTTACGGGGGGCATACAATCTGGTGCGTATAAGAAAGGGCGATGAATGGAAAACGGCCTTCAATACACCTAGCGGGCACTACGAGTACCTAGTGATGCCCTTCGGGTTATGTAATGCCCCGGCCGTTTTCCAGGAACTCATTAATGAGGTCTTTAGGGAGGTGTTAGGGAAGTTTGTATTAATCTACCTGGACGACATTCTTATCTTTTCTAACAATCTCCCTGATCACAGAACCCATGTCAGATTTGTACTGGACAAACTGAGGCAGAATTTGTTGTACGCAAAACTTGAGAAGTGTATTTTCGAGGTTACTTCTGTCGCCTTTCTGGGATATATAATCTCCACCTCGGGCCTGTCTATGGACCCTGCCAAGGTCTCCGCGGTCCTGGAGTGCCCGCAGCCGGTGGGGTTGAAGTCTTTGCAACGGTTCTTGGGTTTTGCAAACTATTATAGAAGGTTCATAAAGGGGTACTCCACAGTAGTCGCACCCCTCACCGGTCTTACAAAGAAAGGGGCAGACACCACTCACTGGCCTCCCGAGGCTTTACAGGCATTCTCTACTTTAAAGGAACTGTTCTGCTCAGCACCCATACTGAGACACGTGGACACTTCTTTTCCCTTCGTCGTTGAGGTAGACGCCTCAGAGGTTGGAGTGGGAGCTATGCTGTCTCATTGTTCAGGCTTACAGGGTAGATTACACCCGTGTGCCTATTTTTCTCGGAGGTTCTCTCCTGCGGAGAGAAACTACGATATAGGCAACAGGGAGCTTCTAGCCATTAAATTAGCCTTCGAGGAATGGCGTCATTGGCTAGAAGGAGCAGAGCACACGATCACGGTTTATACCGACCACAAGAATCTGGAATACATCAAGGGGGCTAAGAGATTGAGCCCTCGGCAGGCCCGATGGTCTCTGTTTTTCTCGAGATTCACATTCCTGATTACGTATACTCCAGGTAGTAAGAATACCAAGGCGGATGCCCTCTCCAGGTGTTTTGAACCAGAGACAGCACAGTCCCCCGCTCCTGAGTCCATCATCCCGCAGAAACTAGTGTTAGCTGCCACGGAAACCTGGGAGGATTGGACAGAGGTTTTGGGTCCCTTTCAGCAGGATGTTCCTGAGGGAAAACCTGAAGGGGTCATGTTTATCCCACTACCATTTCGTTTACAAATCCTGCAACTCTTTCATGCCAATAAGAATGCTGGTCATCCTGGAGCTGCCAGAACGCAGGATCTGATTGCCAGGTGTGCTTGGTGGCCTTCTTTGGCAACAGATTGCAAGGAGTATGTCAGGGAGTGTGTGGTATGTGCCAAGAGTAAACCCTCCCGGCTGGCATCTGTAGGAAGGTTGCAGCCTTTGCCCACCCCGAGTGAGCCATGGACCCACTTGTCCATGGATTTTGTGGGGGAATTACCCAGGTCTGAAGGCATGTCGGTCATCTGGGTGGTAGTCGACCGTTTTAGCAAAATGGCCCATTTTGTGCCTCTGAAAGGACTCCCCTCGGCTCAAGAACTGGCCGAATTGTTCATCATTCACGTCTTCCGGCTGCATGGCATTCCGGAAGACATTGTGTCAGATAGGGGAGTCCAATTCGTGTCTGGATTCTGGAGGGCATTTTGCAACCAAATGGGCATGAAATTGTCTTTTTCGTCAGGCTACCACCCACAGACAAACGGACAGACTGAACGAATTAATCAGTCTTTGGAGCAATTCCTGAGATGTTACGTTGTGGAGGCTCAGAGTGACTGGGTAAAATTTTTACCCTTTGCGGAATTCGCACAAAATAATTTAAAGAATTCTTCGTCTGGTTTCTCTCCATTCCAGATTGTGACAGGGAGGTCACCCAAATTCTCCCCTTTTCCAGTTGTCTCTTCTCCTTTTCCAGCACTGGAGGATTGGCAGAGGTCACTGAGGGACAATTGGGGAATCGTTAAGGGGAACTTGCAGAAGGCATTCCAGAGTCAGAAGGGTCAAGCGGACAAGAGACGGTCCGTGGAATGGAAATTTCAGCCAGGGGATTTAGTCTGGGTGTCCACACGTCACTTGACCTTGAAGCAGCCTTCTGCCAAACTGGGCCCCAGGTTTGTGGGTCCATTTTCCGTGTCTAAGAGAATTAACAACGTCACCTACGTCATTGATCTTCCTGCCAGCATGCGGGGCGTAAGGTCGTTTCACGTGTCTCTGCTCAAACCCGCAGTCCATATGGGCCCTACTCCGCCTCCTCCGGTCCTGGTAGATAGCCAACCCGAGTTCGAAATAGAGAAAATTTTGGACTCACGCGTTGTCCAGTACTCGGTACAGTACCTGGTACACTGGAAGGGGTATGGCATTGAGGAGAGACAATGGGTCCCGGGGACTCGCATGCATGCGGATAAGTTGAGGTAAGAATTTCATACCTTACACCCCGAGAAGCCTGGTAGGAGTTGTCCGGAGTCCACTCTTCGGGGGGGGGGGGGGGGGGGGGGTACTGTGACAAAACGCGGAAAAGCCGCTGCCTCTCAAGGTGAGGCGGCTGTTTCCGCGTCCAGCAGGGCGCTACAACGCGGACAAAACACTGCATGTCGCATAGGCAGAATGGCAGAATCCGCATTGGTTACGGCGGAATCCGCATTGGAGGTGGCTCCCGCACTTGGTTCACTAGATACATTGCAAAACAGTACTGGTGTGGCTGGGACTGATAGTCCACCAGGATTCAGAGTTACACGCGCGCGAGCACAGAGGCTGAGTTTAAATAACAGCCAGAAGTGAGTCAGCTGACCAAGCGGGTCAGCTGACATTTTCCACAACTCTCATTGTCCAGCAATTAGGGAGGTCCTGGAGAGGTCCTTGTGTATATATACTGCTGGCTGTTCACTTGCTCTTTGTCTGGCATTGTGATCACATATGTGGGAGCACCCAGATCCGTAGTCAGATCCGCAAGTGTGCCGGGACCAGCTGGAGCTGTAATCCTACACTTAGCTAGATTCTGTTGATAGCTAAAGTACTAGTTTGATTGTATTTATTTGTTATGACTTTTGCCTGCCTTGACTACCCTCCTGAACTCTGATCTTGTACCTCGATATTTCTGATACTCTGTTGCCGATCTCCGGCTCGTTCCTAGACTCCGCCTCAGCCTCCTGATTCTGTACCTCGATATATCTGATACCCCGTTGCCGAACCCTGCCTGTACTTAGACTCTGCCTTTGTCTCATGATCCTGTACTCTATCTGTCCGTGTGTGTACGACCTGGCTTGTCTGACCTCGAGAACCGACCTTACCGTTAGAGCGGTTCCTCGCTCTGTTAGCGACCCTTCCTCCTGAGGGTTACTTTCAGACATCCTTCCTACTGTCAGTCTGACTCCTCCCGTCTTGGAGAGCTCAGGTCTGCGGAAGGAATCTGTGCAGTACTCCTTGCTGCACTGAGGCTTAGTCCTCAAAGTGTTACTGTCACACCAAACACTACACTCTACTTAGGTGAACAGAGGTTAGCTAGTATATCGGATTATCGGTGATACTGCAGATCACTTATAATCTGGTATACATCTGTATTCCCAGTGATACTGCAGATCACCGGTTATCAGATCCTCTCTGTGCTTCACCGATCGTTACAATGCCCCTCTGAGATCAAGTTTGGAGAAGATACTGGCATTAGTAACCTGGGAAAACAAATCATCTATCAGAGGGAGTGGATAACAATTCTTTACAGTAATTTTGTTTAACCCTCTGTAATCAATACATGGCCGAAGGCCACCGCCCTTCTTTTGCACAAAAAAGAACCCCGCTCAGGCTGGAGACTGTGAAGGATGGATGAACCCCTTAGCCAAATTTTCTTTAATATACTCCTGCATTGCAAGTTTCTCAGGGCCAGACAGGTTATACAAATGGCCTCTAGGGGGCATACAACCTGACCTCAACTCAATAGCACAGTCAAAACTTCTATGTGGCGGAAGTTTATCTGCAGCTTTGGGACAAACGTCAAGGAAATCATTATAATGTGTGGGCAACCCTTCCATCTGAACCTTGGTGGCGCAAACAGCAACTTTCTCCAGACAATGATGATGACAGTGAGATGACCAGCTTAATAGCTGACCAGAACTCCAGTCAATCTGAGGGGAATATAGTTGTAGCCATGGCATACCAAGAATCACTGTAGAAGTAGCCATTTTAAGCACAAAGAACTGTATTTGTTCTTTATGAAGTACCCCCACTTGGCATACATACAGGAGTCTGTGACAGAGGTTGTTTCCCCTGAAGTGGAGAGTCATCCACTGCAGTTACAAAAATCTGTCTGTCTAGGGAAACAATGGGAACTCCTAATTTCATAGCAAAGTCAGAGTCTATGAAATTGGCTGCGGAGCCCGAGTCTATGAATGCCTGGGTAGATAAGACTCGATTCTCCCAGGTAATAGAACATGGGAGCCGCAGACGATTTTCTTTTAGAGGTAAGACAGGCTCGCCTAGGGTAGTACCTCTAGCTACACCTAGGCGGTAGAGTTTTCCGCCTTCTTGTGGCAATTCTGTACCACATGGCCCTTCTCTGCACAGTACAGACAAAGTCCCTCAGTTAATCTCCACCTCCGCTCTACCACCGACAATTCATCCCAGGGAAGAAAAGGAGACGGTGAGGACCTGGCAATTGGTATTAATCTCCCCGAGAGTCTACCTCGGGTTTGTCTCTGATAACCCGGCGATCTATCTTAACTGCCAATGAGATTGCATTGTTTTTGGGCTCAGGATGACTTAACATAAGGTCCACCACTGGATCAGATAACCCTGTCAAAAAACAGTCTAGTAAAGCAAACTGTCCCCACCTAGCCGACACAGCCCATCTTCTAAACTCAGCAGCGTATGCCTCGACAGTGTTATGCCCCTGTCGGAGGGTTTTAAGTTTCCTTTCTGCAGTCACCGCTATATCGGGATCGTCATATATAACTGCCATGGTTTTAAAAAATTGCTGTACCGAGTTCAGGGCCTCATGACCAGTGGGAAGACTGTAAGCCCATGTCTGCGATAACAGAGTTTTGATAAATGTCACTCTCTGGCTTTCTGAACCTAAAGATGTAGGTCGTAACTCAAAATAGGAAAGGCAGCGGTTCCTAAAATCCTGAAAATCCAACCTATGCCCTGAAAACCTTTCAGGGAGAGGTATTCTTGGTTCCATAACCACAGGGGATGGCACTGGTGCATTAGTTGCCTGAAGGGTCCATACCACTTCAGATAACTGGTTGATCTGTGTCTGTTGAGCATTAACCATATTGGTTAAGCCGTTAACGGCTGTGGTTAACAGTTCAACCTGGTTGCACAGTGCATCCATAGACATTTTGGTCTGCTGTTCTGTAACGATTGGTGTTAGCAAGAACAAAGTTTCTGATTATCAGGTGATCTGCAGCAGTGGTGCTCAGCAGAGCTCGAGTATTCGAGTAGCTCGAATATTCGAGCTCTTTTTCCAGCTATTCGAGCTCAAATACCGAGCTCGAATAGCAGCAGCTACTCGAATGGGCTATTCGAGTGAACTCGAATAGCCCATTCACTATTCGAGCTATTCGAGCTAACAGCGCTATTCGAGCTCGAATACCGAGCTCGAATAGCGTCATAGCACAGATTGATGTCCTTAGAGCCAATCAGAGGGCTCCCAGGCCCTCTGACGGCAGCCAATCACAGAGGGGGACCCTGGCCAGCCCCTACCCTATAAATAGCGGCCGCCATGTTCCGTTTTTCCGTCCTTGCCTGACTTTGTACAGAGAGAGATCTGCTCCTTTGTGCTTTGGCTTAGCAAGAGCTTTATTGTGGTCAACTACCTAGCGTTTTTGCTCACATACACCTCCTATACACACCTATATTTTAGTTAGATAGACATTGTATTTTAGTTAGTAGCTTGTGTGTTACATAGAGACAGACACAGCTGCTGCAGGCAAGCTTACACTGCTTTAGGCCTCAGGGCCTTGCCTGTGTGGGCAGCTGTCCTCCTGTGACTGTCCTCTGTTAGTTTAATATACCAGTGTTTCTGCTGTCCTACCTTTACTACTGAGTGATTGTATTTTGTAGTAACTGTACTAGGACACTCACTGTCACTGTTTGTTCATAGCTCCTGCGTGTGTGCGTGCACAGTACACACACTCTATTTCCTTCTGATTACTATTGATTATTGTAATTTCTAGTTGTACTTACTAACTACTTACTACTAGGGACACTCAGTCACTGTTCATAGGCTAGCTCCTGCGCTGCGTGTGTGTGTGCGTGCACTGTCAGTACACACACTCTATTTCCTTCTGATTACTACTGATTATTGTAATTTCTAGTTGTACACTTACTTACCACTTACTACTAGGGACACTCAGTCACTGTTCATAGGCTAGCTCCTGCGTGTGTGTGTGCGTGCGTGCACTGTCAGTACACACACTCTATTTCCTTCTGATTACTACTGATTATTGTAATTTCTAGTTGTACACTTACTTACTACTTACTATACTACTAGGGACACTCAGTCACTGTTCATAGGCTAGCTCCTGCGTGTGTGTGTGCGTGCACTCAGTACACACACACACTCTATTTCCTTCTTCTTAATCTGATTACTACTGATTATTGTATTTTCTAGTTAGTGTACTAGGGGACACACTCACTGTTCACTGTTCACACTTATACTGATTACTGAATTATTGTATTTTGTATTAGTACTGTACTAGTAATCACTTAGCGATCTAATCACTTAGTGATTAGTGTCACCTCACCCACCAACCCACTCCATTAAAGTACCCCACTTTTTCACCCGCCCTTTTAAAAAACTTTTTTGTTTACGCCCAAAACATCAAAGATGTCTGGAAGTGGCAGCCAGCGCGGTTTGGGCAAGGGGAAGGGCAGCAAGGGAATCAAGAGGAGAGGGAGCAGCATTGTGGCAAGCCGCAGCCGCGCCACCATGCACAGTTCCGCAGCAGCAGCAGCTGCGTCAGTGGCTAACATTCCTCCTATAGCCACTGGCCGTGGACGCCTTGGGCGCCACCCAGCAGGAGCAACTCACGCTGCAAAGACACAGCAGCAGCAGCAGCAGCAGCGTGTAGTACCTGCTCCTATTTTCCTCCAGCCGGGTCGGAAACATCCCATTGAGGAAAAGGATGCAGACACTGTGGTGCAACTGATGACGGAGGATGAGCAGCCCGCCATCAGCTCTGCATCCGAGGCCTCCACCCTCACCACCACCACCCCTGTTCGCAGCAGCCGCCCAGCAGGGCCTGGGGAGGAGGCCAGTTCACCGTCAGTCGCCGACCTGTCATTCAGCAGTCTTTTGACCCCAGGCATCATGAGTAAATTGTCTGCTGTTGTTGGCAATCTTGAGGAGGAGATGCTGATGGGCACTTTGGGGGAGGAGGGATTGGACAGCAAGACTGTGGCGACAGTCAAGCAGCCCATCCATGCATCAGGAGAGGAGTTTGGGGGGTCATCATCCCAGCAGGACATGTTTCAGGAGGGGGATGATGATGATGACACGGTGACAGACAAAGACTGGGTGCCACCAGCTCCAGGGGATGTCGTCATCAGCAGCTCTGAGGAGGAGGAGGAGGATGCGCTTGTGGGCCTTGCAAGGAGGTGCATCATTGCAAGCATTGGCAGCAGTAGGCAGGTCCCACAGCCTGCTGGTGTCTCAGGCTCAGCAGCAGCAGCATCTGCCAGTACCACCACCAGCCGCACCCAAGCCCCCGCCACAACCACCACAGGGAGACAGGCAGCAGCGGCTCCAGGCCGTAGGGGGTTGTTTTTGTCACCAATCTGGCGATTTTTCACTGGGCCCACAGTGTACAGCAAGTACGCCACTTGCAACCACTGTCAGCGGAAGTTGAGCAGAGGTGCAGACCCCTTAAAGTTCAGCACCAGCTCGCTCATCAACCACCTTGCTGCGAAACATTTCCACCAGCATGAGGAGTTCCAGAGGCTGAAGGCATCTGGTGCTGGCAGTGGCACCACACCCATCACTGCACAGCCTTCAGCAGCAGCAGCAGCAACAGCAGCCACCCGCCCTCCTGCTCCTCCAGCAGCACCAGCAGAAGTGCGGAAACGCACTGCTCCTCCCCCCTCTGCAACTCCTGCCACCGACACTGAGGCCTGTTCTGGCAGCCAGTCCTCAGTGGCCTCCTCTGCAGTGTCCGCTGATTCCCGTGCCAGCAAAAGGCCACGCCAGAGCCTTTTGAGCGAGTCCTTCCAGGGGGTGGTTAGGGCTCTGCCTCCCAGCAGCCGTCGCGTGCGTCAGCTGAATGGCTTGCTGGCACGGGCCATGTGCTCCCACTCCTGCCGTACACGCTCGTGCAGGAGGGGAGCGACATGCGTGCGCTGCTTGCTTGTGCAGCCCCAGACTGGCAGCTCCCCAGCAGACACTTTTTCGCCCGCAAGGCCATTCCTGCACTGCACCGCTTTGTGATGGCCAATGTGGAGCGAGGGCTGGAGCACGCGGTTGGTGAAAGGGTCCACGTCACCATGGACTCCTGGAGCAGCCGCTTCGGGACAGGCCGCTACCTGTCCTTCACTGTCCACTGGGTCAGCTTGGTGGAAGGGGGTGAGGATGGGAGAGCAGCAGTGGGCACAGCAGCAGCAGCAACACAGTGGGTAGTGCCACCCCGCAGGGTCAGGGGAACTGCAGCAGGTTCCTCCGATCCTCTGCCATCCTCCAGCACACCTGGCCAAACCCCCGCCTCAGCAGCAGCGTGAAGGCCCGCCACTGCCAAGCGCTGCTGCACTTGGTCAGCCTTGGGAAGACCAAACTGACGGCAACCCATGTGTTGGCCAAACTCCAGGAGCAGGAGAGGATTTGGCTGACCCCCAGAGGCCTCAGAGTCGGAGAGGTGGTGGCCGACAATGGGGCCAATCTGGTTGCCGCGATTGACAGGGGAAACCTGACCCACATCCCCTGTCTTGCCCATGTGCTGAACCTGGTGGTGCAGAAGTTCTTGCGCACCTACCAGGGGATGGGCGAACTGCTGGAAACGGCAAGGAATGTTGTGCGTCACTTCCGGCGCTCGGCTGCAGCCTGTGCGAGCCTGGAAGACGTGCAAAAGGAGCTGGAGCTGCCACGCCATCGGCTGATCCTTGACGTTCCAACTCGCTGAAACTCCACCCTGGCGATGTTGGAGCGTCTGGTTGAACAGAAGCACGTTGTCAACCAGTACCTTGCCCAGGCCACTGTTTCCGCCGCTCAGAGAAGGGACAAGACCAGCAACATCCCGTCCATCGTCCCCGATGATGACTGGAGGCACATGCAGCAGGTGTGCTTAGTGCTGGCTCCCTTTCTGCAGGCCACTAACATGGTGAGCAGGGACCATGCTATGGTCTGCGAGTGGGTGCCCCTGGTTTGTCTGCTGAACAGGGCCCTCGATGCTTTGCTGGAACAGGGAGCGGCAGCCTTGGACCAGCAGGAGCGGCAAGCAGCTGTACAGTCCACCTCTGAGGGGGAGGAGGAGGAGGACTTGGTGGAGGTCCCTGACCTTGCTGCTGATGAGGGGGATCAGCACAGCGCAGCTGAGTTGGTGCGGGGGTGGAGAGAGGATGAGGCGGCAGAGGAGGAGGATGAGGACAGCACTGCCATCGATGTGCCAGCACACGTGGCCCGCCTCTTCCCAATGGCAGCGCACATGCTGACGTGCCTGCGCAAGGACCCCAGGGTGATCCAGATGAAGCAGAGGGAGGACATCTGGATCAGCATGATGTTGGACCCACGCCTCAAGGGGAAGTTGAGCCAGTTCCTGCTGCCTGCAGGAGGAGACCCAGGGCAACAAATAAGGAGCTTGCAGCAGGCCCTTGTTGAGCGCTTGGAGGAAGCCTTCCCCCAGCCTTCCACCCCCACTGTCCAGCCAGCACAGAGGCAGCAGCAGGTGCCTGCATCCAGCAGCAAGCGCCCCACAGACCTGCTGTCTCTCAGCAACGAGCTCTACAGGACTGTAGAGGCTCTGGCAGCAGTGACTAGAGAGGAGGTGCATGCAGCAGCATCCTCCTCCGGTCACAGCCAGCGCCTGACCCGAATGGTGGCTGACTACATGGGGTCCTACAGCGGGCTTGACAGCGATGCCCCTGTTGATCCCATGGAGTATTGGGTCAAGCGCCTGGAGATCTGGAGCGAGCTGGCGCAGTACGCCCTGGAAGTGCTGTCCTGCCCCCCTTCCAGCGTGCTGTCCGAGCGCTGCTTCAGTGCAGCTGGTGGCGTGGTCACCGAGAAACGCTCACGTCTGTCTCACAAGTCTGTGGATAGACTGACGTTTCTCAAGATGAACCAGGCGGGGGTGGAAGGCGAGTTCCTGGCCCCTGTTGTCGGCGAGAGGGGGACATGAACTGGCTGCCGGAAGAACCATCGTTAATGTGCCTTACCACCCTTTACCACCTCCTGGCTCCTGCTCACTAAGCCAGCCTGGTTCACTTTGACTATTACATCACTCTGCAATCCTTCCTGCCTAAAAGCCCCAACCACATACTCCAGGGAAAGGTGTGAAGAATTCTCTGCCTTCTTCTCAAACAAGGTGTCTACCATCCGTGCCAGCATTACACCAACAACATCAATTGACCACTGGACGTTGCATATGCCTACTACCGTACCACCATGGCAAGTCTTTGACACTCTGAGTGTAGAAGATTTTGGAATTCTCATTCAAAGTCTCCGCCCCACTACCTGCGACCTGGATCCTGGCCCAACTGGATCCTTAATGCAGTGCCCAGCGCTGTTCAGGCCAGCACTTCACAAAATCACTCAGTGCTCCTTGCAAAGTGGACTTTTCCCAGAAGAACTAAAGAAAGCAATCATAAAACCCCTCCTGAAGAAACCATCACTAGATCCTGATTCTGTAACCAACTACAGACCTGTGGCGAACTTACCATTCCTATCAAAAGTTATCGAGAAAGCAGTCGCCAACCAGCTAGAAGCCAGGCTTTCAGATAACAACATCTTTGATACTTTTCAGTCAGGATTCAGGAAAAGGCACAGCACTGAAACAGCATTAGTCCGAGTAATGAATGATCTACTTACTGCAAGGGACAAGGGTGATTGCTCAATTCTGATTCTTCTTGACTTGTCAGCAGCATTTGATACTGTGGACCATGAAATACTAATCCAGCGACTGAAGAATTACTGTGGCCTAAGGGGTACTGTTCTTAGCTGGTTTCAGACCTTCCTATCTGGCAGGACACAGCAAGTATGTCTGGGCACACACTACTCTAATCCAGTGCCACTTGCCTATGGAGTTCCACAGGGTTCTGTACTATCACCATTACTCTTTGCAGTCTACATGCTCCCACTGGGCAAAATAATCCAGAACTATGGTTTAGGATACCATTGTTATGCAGATGACACACAACTGTATCTGTCCTTCAAGCCTGGCACTCAAGACCCATCAGCATCCATAAATGCGTGTCTAGTGGATTTACAAAATTGGATGAACACCAGCTGGCTGAGGCTGAACTCTGACAAAACAGAGGTGTTGGTGGTAGGTGGTCCACACATGATGGATAAAGTTCAAAACGCTCACCACCTCAAACTAGCAATTGGGGGAGATACTGTACAGTATAAAGACTCTGTGCGAAACCTTGGGGTGATCCTGGATGGAAATCTAAAACTCAGACAGCAGGTATCAGCTGTCGTCAAGTCTTCCTTCTTCCATCTAAGAAATATAGCGAAAATAAAACACCTTATCCCAGCTGAAGACCTACCTGCCCTGGTTCACGCATTTGTATCCTCCCGCCTAGACTACTGCAACGCCCTGTTAATCGGATCTACAGATAAGGTTCTGCGCCCCTTACAGCTAGTACAGAATGCTGCAGCCAGACTCCTAGCCAATGCCCCCCGCAGCTCACACATCACCCCAGTACTGCAAACTCTTCACTGGTTGCCAGTAAAATGGAGAATCAATTTTAAGATCTGCCTGCTGACATTCAAGGCTCTACACCACATGGGACCCAAATACATAGCGGATCTATTGGAACTTTATGCCCCTCCACGCACCCTCCGCTCTGCCAACAAGATGAAGCTGGTTATTCCCAGGATACACTTAACATTTGGTGCTCGGGCCTTTTCCTATGCAGCCCCTACTCTATGGAACTCACTTCCACAATCAGTACGAGAGGCTCCTTCTCTGGACAGCTTTAAAAAAAGGCTAAAAACTCACCTCTTTTCCCTAGCCTTTGAGACTGCATAATGCAGGGTCACAGCGCTTTGAGTCCCCAGGGAGAAAAGCGCTATATAAATATTATTGTTATTGTTATTGTTACGTCGCCTGCAGCCACACATTTTACATCTACAGTGGGCTGCTGTGTACTGCCCTTCTGCTGTCTGTCTGTCTGTGTTTCCCACTGCCAGGGTACACAGATTTACCTTCTGCTGCCACTCTGCCACCAGCTATTACGTCCAACAATAGCTATATCTGTGTAATTTGCTGTGAAAAAAAAAAAACAGTAAACCATTAAAAAAAAATAAAAGGTTTAATTTTTCTGAGGTGCCCGGGTTGAAAACTGTGTTGTGTATTGGACACGATGTGGGCTGCACGACCGCTGTCTGGGACCTCCTGTTGTGTTTATTTACAGCCCTGGTATCAACGCTAGGTACCAGGGCTATTATGTCACGCTGCCTACCTACCTGACTGCCTGCTGCCACACACTCATCCTCCTCCTCCTGCTGCTGAATTTACCTCCTGCTGTCTGTGTGTTTCCACTGCCAGGGAGCACATACAATGGCGCTTCCAACATGCGTGCGCCACCAGCTATTTATTACGCTCAAAAATAGCTGCATTTTTTTAAAAAAACAAAAAAATATATATTCTTTTTATTAATACTTTGTGATATTATTTTTAGAGGTGTCCGGGTTGAAAACTGTGTTGTCCCAGTTGTGTATTGGACATGATGTGGGCTTTACGACCGCTGTCTGGAACCTCATGCTGTGTATTTACGGCCTGGTACCACCGCTAGGTACCACACAGCCTATTATGTCTCGCTGCCTGCCTCATTGACTGCCTGCTGCCACACAATCATCCTCCTCCTCCTGCTGCTGCTGCTGAATTTACCTCATGCTGTCTGTGTGTTTCCACTGCCAGGGAGCACATACAATGGCGCTTTCAACATGCGTGCGCCACCAGCTATTTATTACGCTCAAAAATAGCTGCATTTCTTTAAAAAAATATATATAAAAGAGAAATAAGTGAAGACGTAGAAGACGATATAGAAGAAGAAGAAGAAGATATAGAAAAAGAAGAAGACGAAATAGAAAAATAATAATAAGAAGAGGATATAGAAAAAGAAGATATAGAAAAAGAAGATATAGAAGAAGAAGATGAAGAAGAAGAAGATGAAGAAGATGAAGAAGAAGATGAAGATGAAGAAGATGAAGAAGAAGATGAAGAAGATGAAGGAGAAGATGAAGAAGATGAAGATGAAGAAGAAGAAGAAGACAATGAAGAAGATGAAGAAGAAGAAGATGAAGAAGATGAAGAAGAAGAAGAAGAAGAAGAAGAAGAAGAAGAAGAAGAAGAAGAAGAAGACGATGATGAAGAAGAAGAAGATGATGAAGAAGATGAAGATGAAGAAGATGAAGAAGATGAAGAAGAAGATGAAGAAGAAGAAGATGAAGAAGATGAAGATGAAGAAGAAGAAGATGATGATGAAGAAGAAGAAGAAGAAGATGAAGAAGAAGAAGAAGAAGAAAAAGAAGAAGAAGAAGAAGATATAGAAGAAGAAGAAGATATAGAAGAAGAAGATATAGAAGAAGAAGAAGAAAATGAAGAAGAAGAAGAAGAAGATATAGAAGAAGAAGAAGAAAATGAAGAAGAAGAAGAAGATATAGAAGAAGAAGAAGATATAGAAGAAGAAGAAGAAGAAGATATAGAAGATAAAGAAGAAGAAGAAGAAGAAGTATATACACTACTGAACAGAATTTTGGACACAACTTCTCTTCTCTTTCCACCTTTTTTTTTAAAGGAACATCCCCACATAATCACTTGCTGTTGTTACTTGGGAAAAAAGATGTTTCTTGCATCATTCACCCTCAAAACAAGTGTTGGAAGCTATTTAAGGCCAATTCAAATAGTCAGCTCGAATAATGAGCTCGAATACCGACTCGAATAGTGAGCTCGAAGTCCGAGGTTGAATCGAATAGTAAAAAATATTCGACTCGAATATTAGACCGAATTCGAATAATTTACTATTCGAATTCGACCAAACTCGAATAATAAAAAGGGGTATCCGAGCATCACTAATCTGCAGTATAACCTATAATACAGATATATACCTGATTATATGATGATCTGCAGAATCACCAATAATATAGATATATAGATACAGATGTGTTAGCTGAGCAATGCTAATATGCCACTAAGAAGTGACGTAACCTAATCACACTTTAATGCACTAAGTGTAGTGATTGGTGTAACAGTAGTACTGGCAGTATTTGCACTACCTCACCAGAGGAGCTGGTGGGCACTACCCGTACTAAACCTCTCACCAGAGACAGGGGGTCCCTGGTGAGAGTAGAATGGTCAGACAGATCAGATCGGCAACAGACAGACAGGTCAGGTACAGATTTGATAGACAGAGACAGAACGAGTATCAGGCAAGGTTTGGCAACAGGATCAGATGGGCAGAAGTACAAAATCAGGAGACAGAGACAGAACGGTAATCAGGCTAGGTTTGGCAACAGGATCAGACAGGCACAGGTACAGAATTGCTGAGAGTAAGATTGGTCAGAAGTTGAACTAGCCAGAATCATACACAGATAATCAAGCAATAATAACAGTAGTAATAATAATTCCTAGTCTTGTGTGAAATCCCTGGTTTCCTCCCAGATCAAAGCACACCGGAACTATCTAAGGTCTGAGCGCTAACACAAAGTATTCACAACAGCAGACAACTTGCAAGTGAAGCCGAGAGGCTTAAGAAGCGGAGGAGACCCCCAAGGCACGCCCACCAGCCACGGCCAATCAGGAGCGGCGAGCATGCCCTCTGACGCGCCTCCTCCTGGCATAAAGATCCTGACGGTGAGCGCGCGCACACGCTAACGTACCCCTGAGTCCAGCAGAGACGCCCGTCCTCGGCATACTAGATGCCTGGGACGCGGAAAAATCAGCAGGCAGGGATCCAGCAATGGCCGCGGTGGATCCACCGTCCACCGCAGCCAACATGCAATTACTCCCCACACCCGTCCTTGGCATGCTAGACGCCCGAGGCGCAGGGAGACTGGCAGGCAGAGAACCAGAAGCAGCTGCGGTGGTACTGCTATCCACCGCAGCTGGCATGTCACTATTCATTACATAGTGTTGGTGGTGGTATAGTGGTGAAGAGAGCTACCTACCAAGCATACCAAGCACTAGACCTGGGTTCATCTTGCACAGCTTGATTATTCGACAAATTACTATTTACATTTTTCCTTAATACATTTGCATAAAATAAACCACTTTTTTG